>NW_020837956.1:37274611-37528582 GCF_003676395.1 Aethalodelphis obliquidens
AAAAAAAAAAAAAAAAAAAAAATCATTGTCCCAAGCAATTGATAAAAATTGGCAAACAAGCAGGATGCCCAGAAGAGGAGGCTGTGTCGTTCGACGCAGAGCTTGGAGATGGGCAGAACTGTGTTACTGTGCTCCGGCATGCAGAATCAATTCAAACGCCAGCTTTCTATACAGGTTTTTAAATTACTTTGCTTGGCATAATAGTTTTTCTCAAAATGCTCCAAGAACTAGCATAATGTGTCTTCATATATCATCATGAATTAAATGTACCCAATTACTTATTTAAACTATTGCTCGGCCCTGTATATTCGTTTCACAGCTAATCTCTGCGTGCTTCACTGAGATAGTTTCACGTACTTAGTGAATCTGTGGCCCCCTTCCTATTTACAGAGTCTCAGCGCTAAGAAATGCTTTAGAGCCTCAGACTCATACAAGTAAGAGTGACTTTTGCAGCTTTGTCTCAAACAAGCAAAGCAGATTCACGATATCTTTTCCTAAGTTATTCAAGGTGTCACTAAAGATCCTATGCCCTTTATGGGGAGACTGTCCGAAGGCAGTATTACACTCTTAAAAAGCAAAATGACGTAGTCTAAAAACTAAATTTTGTATAGCAAGGCCATTAAAATACCTTGAGCCACGAGATTAACACTTTACATATTATGTAGCCAGGATTCTGAAATGTGCTGAGATGCTCTTTGGTAGAGGCTACACAATTTGGATTTGGAAGCAGATTAGAATTACTTCCCCAATGTAACTGGCCCAGGGAAAATGGTATTTCCAAAAAGCATGGAAACAAAAAGAAAGATTGTTTATCCAGCTCTTTCAATTGCACCCTTAAGAATATATCAAAGGCCCTTGGGTGAGGTTTTTCTTTTTTATGTCTTTCTGCGTTTCCACATACTCTATAATGACTATATATTTCGTTAATAGTTGCATGAAGATGAATGAATTCTGCTTTGAAACCTTTACAATCCAAAATATATAAATGAAGTTAAGGGAGTTTACAGCAGTAAATATTTCTGATACACCCACAGATAGTAAAACAAATTATTATCATCTAGGTCATAAGAGGAGAAAGTTCTTCTGGCAACTGTCCTACATTCTTCCACCCTCAATTATGCCATGATGTCCTAAAGGTAAATGTTAGAATCTTATCTCTCCATACACAAGAGAGAACATGCGCATACTCACTAGAAGATACCCTGAAATTCTGCCCCTCCCTCATGAAAATAGATGTTTCTCTTTTAACCATAATCTCTTAGAATTCATATTTCAAGGGTCAGACTCTGAACTATATTTGAAATTTTCCCCAGCTCTTTTCTTGGTGCAATTCCAAGTTGGCAGGAAAGGCTTTGCTTGCTAACTGCCAAGTAATTATTTCATCAGAAGGCTCATGAGAGAAAGAGTTTCTATTACCTTTACTTGTGAGGATGCATCTTCCAAAAAGATTCAGGCTCATTACACAAGAGATGGAAAAAGCCACAGATGCCCGTGATTTGACTTTGGCAGAAACCCAAACGCTTTTGAGATATTAGATTTTCCAGATGCGTAGCCTCGCAGAAGGAGATCTGCCAAATTTGGAGAGGCGTGCGTATTTTTGGTATATACAGTGTTCTGTTCATAGGGGTAACAAAGTTGGGGGGAGTCCTATGTTGTAGGAAGAAGACTGACTAGTGAAATGCTTAGGTCTTGGACCTCTGTTGCAGATAGTATATATCGTCTTGGATAAAGTCCCTAAATGAGAGCTCTGTGCCTTGTTTTCCTTTAATGTGAGTATATCAAAGTCCACTACTCTGATGCCTCTTTTTAGATATCATGAGGAAATAAGCACTGCATTAGGAGGCAGACATAGGCTCTGGTCCCATTTTTGTTACTTACTGTGGGGCAAGATATCTGAACTTTGAACTTCAGTTTCCTCATCTATAAAATGGGGATACTAATCCCTAGCTACTTAATAAGTTTCATAATCATGAGATAATATATGAAAAAGTATTCCACAAATTATAAAATGTTATAAAGCCTTAAGGTATTACTATTAGTAGTAAGCGTAATGTCTGTAAAGAAAATTTCAATTGTGTAGAAATGTACGAATACCATTATTGTGCCATTTTATTAGTTATGCTATGAAACCTTGGGATTTCAGAGAGTTTCTTATACCATTCTACTGCACCACTCAAGGGATTAACTCTGCAAAATGCCCTCCTTGGGGACTAGTATTTGTTGGTTTCCTCATCGGGGAGGGAGCGCCACATGACCCAGTAGAAAGGGCATCTGACTTGGGAGCAGACCTCAGGGGCACCTGGGTTGGGTTGCAAACTACTTGTACGGCTTTTGGAAAGTCACTGAACCTTGATGTCCTTGTCTTGAAGTGAGAGATTGAACTAAATAATCCTAAGGTCCTATCCGGTTGTAAAATTCGAGTATTTTATCTTTGTTTAAAGTATCAGTTGCTTTTGAGGGTTCACTAGAGTGATTCCGAGTCCCTGTGTCACATATCACAGTTGCACAGGAAGACCTGAGCTACTTCGATACAGGATTAGGAGAAGGTATTTGTGTTTTACTGCCCAGAGTTTACCCTGCACAACTGGGTGCCCACCAAGTAGAATATTCAACAGCCTAGGGGCCATCACCAGCGGTCCTGCCTGCAGGCCTAGTGAAGTATGCTTTGTTGCCATGGTGTTCCTGGGGCAACTAATATATAAACTTAAACCAGGGGACCTGACTCCATTGCTTTAAAATCACCTCCTACTTTAGAGGAGAGTTCTAAGACCTTAATGTCCAGGGAATTAATGAATACATCAAGCATTTGTGAAAGATTTTATTTTGAACCAGTTCAAAAACCAAAGGCATTCAACATGAAAAAAACACAGGCGTTTGAATTAGATGGACGTTGATTTGATTCCTAGATTGAATTTACTAATGGGAGATATTAGGTAAATTGGTCACTCTGAGCCTCAGTTTCTTTATCTTTAAAATGGGATAATAGCTACTTTGCAGATTTACCATACAGAAAATGCATTAAAATACCTGGCCCATACAAGGGACTCAATAAATGGTCATTGTTCTTCGCTGATGAAAACATATTTCTAAAATTCTGTGATTAATTGCACAATTTAGCTAGGGATGAGTCAGAGGGTTTCAGAATGAAAAGGCGTTTGCAAATTTTTTTCCCGGTTTTAAAGGTTTAAACTGTAAACAGAGCCTTTATAGAACGTGTAATTATTCCTTATATCATATGTTAAAAGAGTAAAGAGATTTTTCTTTTTCACACATTATTTGATGTGTAGAATTTTTGTATACTTTAGAGGGTTTTTTTTGCTTTTTTTTTTTTTTTTTTTTTTTTGCGGTACGCGGACCTCTCACTGTTGTGGCCTCTCCCATTGCGGAGCACAGGCTCTGGACGTGCAGGCTCAGCGGCCATGGCTCACGGGCCCAGCCGCTCCGCGGCATGTGGGATATTCCCAGACTAGGGCAAGAACCTGTGTCCCCTGCATTGGCAGGCGGACTCTCAACCACAGCGCCACCAGGGAAGCCCTTTTTTTCCCCCCAATTTTCATTTTCTTTAAACTAACTTTCTCTGTTGAGGTATCTGAAAACCTAAATTATAACGGAGTTGATTCAGATTCCATGGTGTGCTGGAGTTGGCTCACACCAGTGCCTGAGAGCTGTGTTTGCACATGTGTTTCTAACTCTGCATTCAGTGCCATCTCGTTGATAGCTGAAATTGGCCACAGTGGGAGTATTTACACCACGGAAATGAGCAAACAGTATAAGTCAGTTCTCTTTAATTTTTCCAGAGTCAATTGTTGAACACTTAAACACCACTGGATACAAAATTCCTGGAGTTTTTCATGTTTGGCTTTATTATTTAAAATGTAGGCACTTCCCTGGCAGTCCAGTGGTTAAGACTCCATGCTTCCACTGCAGGGGGCGTGGATTTGATCCCTGGTCGGGGAATTAAGAGCCTGCATGCTGCTCGGCATGGCCAAAAAATAAATAAATAAAAAATAAAATAAAATGTACTTTTCCAAATTGTTAACATTAGTCTCTCCTTGAAATAAGAGCAAAGAGTTTGTTTTATTTACTGATGAATTCCAAACGTCTAAAACAGTAAATATTCCAATAAATATGGGAAATAAGCAACTGTACTTTAATAGCATTTGCCCTATCATATACTTAAAAATTACTACTACTCTGAATCTCTTCAAATGTTCAAACTATCACAACATTGAAGTTGAAATTTATCTTTCTAAAGCATGAAAGGCCTAAGAGATTTTTCAGAAATAAATTGATTATCGAATGCCGACTCTCAGCTTGCAGGATCTTAGTTCCCTGACCAGGGATCGAACCCAGGCCCTCGGCAGTGACAGTGTGGAGTCCTAACCACTGGATCACCAGGGAATCCCCAATGCCAACTTCCTGTACAATGCAGCACATCTGTAAAAAATATAACATTGAGTCACACTGCGTTTGGTAAGGTCTAGCTAAGTTATTCACAAAACAACCTCCAGGTCATGTGAACAAGTTGATCTATTAAGTAGAATTGTTTGGCATTATCTATCTAAATGCTAAATAGATGATTTTGACTTTGATATAATTGTTAATAAGGTGTTCTTCTAGGGAGTAGTGAAGACTATATACAGCTTTTAGAAGCTAGTCCTGAGAAATAATAAGTCCCTGCTGTCAACATATAAAATGTGCTTGCCTTCATATTTTATGTGGAAGACTAAACTGATATACTTCTAATCAGACCTGATAAAGTGGAAACTTCAGAGAACAAACTTTTTTTTTTTCTTTTTTTGCGGTACGCGGGCCTCTCACTGTTGTGGCCTCTCTCGTTGCGGAGCACAGGCTCCGGACGCGCAGGCTCAGCGGCCATGGCTTATGAGCCCAGCCGCTCTGTGGCATGTGGGATCTTCCTGGACCGGGGCACGAAGCCGTGTCCCCTGCATCGGCGGGTGGACTCTCAACCACTGCGCCACCAGGGAAGCCCCAGGAACAAACATTTTTGAGAGATATGAAGGATAAAAGAATTGACAAGAAAATGAAAGGTGGACTGGAGAATTTGGAAGGTGGTGTCAAAAAGTTGAGTTGGTATAAAGATTTCTTGAAAAGTGTACAAGTGGAGGATTGGTAGTGTACTATCACTATTTGAAGAGGGAGATGAAGAGCCTGCTTTTCGAAGTGTGGAGTTTCAGGTGTCAGAGAGACATTCCGATGGAGACGCTGTGGAGGAAAGCCGGGACGTGATAAAGCAGGCTCCCAACCATCCCACGTTTAGAAGGCAGATAAAACACACCAGAGACTCTGCTTTTTCCCAACTACCTCTCCTCAGGCACACCTTCGTTCTCACTATGCCCACCATGACCCAGTTTAAGCAGCTTGTTAAAATGCACCCCCATAGTAGGAAGGAAGTTGGAGGGTACAACTCTAAAAGGAACTATATATAATGCTAAGAGCTCAGACTCCGAAGGTAAGCTCTGAGTCCTAGCTCTGCAATTTACTAGAGTCGTGACCATGGTGAAGTTACTTATTTTTCTAAACCTTAATGTTCTTCTCTGTAAAATGGGTAAAATAAAAATTCCCCTTTTAGAGAGCTTTGAAGGAAATAAAAAAGGGGTCTAGCAATTAAAAAAAAAAATCCCCATAACGTTGGTGTGAGGATTAAACAAGATAGTTCATGAAAAAGCTTAACCTAGTTCCCAGCACATAGTATTTAGGAAATGGGAGCAATTCTATCATAAGATTTCTACACGACCCACATTTAGCCCACCCTGGAGGTGGGGCTGTTAGCACATCTGCACCATAAGGGGCTGGGGTCAGCGTCAAATATGCCCAGGAGAAGCGGTTCTGCCATCGTACACTGGCAACTGTTCTTTTGTTCTCTTCACTCTTAGACGTCACAGCATATTCATGTCATCAGTACCTCTGGCTACTGTTCCTGTACCTGGTCAAATCTCCCAGGCTGCAGGGACTTTGTGACACCTCTCAACATGTCATAGGACTTCCTCTCATCCTCAACTGCTTGCTGGTCATTAACCTGTTTTCTCCACCATTTTTTCCTCCTTGGCGTGAAACTTGTTTTTTGAGGTCCAGCTTGAAATACTCCAAAACACTCTGCACTGTCGGTCGCACTACCGTTTTGTATGGGGCACCATTTGTGGGCAGATCTGTTCATCGGTACATGAAATACCCATGTTACCATGAATACCGTGAAACTCACAGGCAAAGAGGTCACAACAGAGTGAGAAACAGATGGGGAAGCGCCTTTCAAATCAGGGCGACTTCATTGGCGGACAGAGAGCCTGGAGCTTGTGCGCAGTATTTTTAGTTACAAAGCCGTCTGGGGATGGGCAGGGCAGTGTCGAGTCAGTGTGGTGTCAGGGAGAAAAAACAGGAGGAGCCAGTCTGCACAATGCGCTCACCAGAGTGTTGCCCCAGAACAGGGCTCACTTTAGAAAAAGACCCCACGTTCAAATAAGGAGGAGGAACACAGCAGTGATCTGAGAGATTATTAGGGTGTCAAAGACTCAGACGAGTCCTGAAAATAAAGAAATCCTTCGGACAGCTTAAGTGCACACTTTCTGGAATGATGGGACCCCAGAACACTTCTCTGTGCCGTAAATAGAAAGTTCTACCACCAAACACCCCCTTCTGGGCGTTTCCTGTCACACTTCATTCTGGTCCCACGGTTGTCCTTCTCCTGGACCTTGATCTTTGTGATTACAATACTTGTAATTAATACACATGACTCCCCCTCTAGCCACAAATAAACTACTGTTTTAATCATTTCTTGTTTCTCTCTTAGACTGGAATCCTTTCTCTTTGGGCCTCTGGTACATTCCAATAGTCACCAATTCCACTCATCCTCTTAGCTATGATCTTACAGATGTTATTTCTTGTATTAATAGCCTGTGAGTTTTATGTCTTAGAGCAGCGCTGTCCAGTAGAGTTTTCTGTGATGATGAGAATGCCCTCTCTCTCTGCTCTGTCCAGTACTCTAGCCACTAGCCACATGTGGTTACAGAGCACTTTAACTGTGGCCAGTGCAATGGAAGTTTTAATAGAGCTGAATTTTTAGTTTTGTTTAATTTTAATCCATTTAAATTTCAGTGGCCACACATGGACAATGGCTATCATTTTGGACAGTGCAGTCTTTGTGGGTCCTCTATATCTGTATCTGGGAGAGAAGGAGGAAGAAAGTCATGTTGACAAGGTAAAGCCACAATGACTCCTACTCTGCAAAAAGCGTTGTTGATCACCAATTATCTCTTTAAAATACATCATGTTGAATAATTTTCTGATGTGATATCTGTGCAATTTTTAATACCAGGAAAATAGATTAATTTTCATATATTATCGAGGAAAAGTACTATTAAAGTACAGGAGATGAAACCACTTAGTGGAGAGGCTAATAGAGACTAACAGGAAAAGTTTGGAAAGACACGCCTTAAATAATGACGGAAAAATTAGAAACCGTCTCCGGGGATGTTTAATTTGGATCAATTCTGATGTAAATTGACTTTCCAGTGTTCCAGGGGAAAAAACCAAAATTTGAAAAATAAAAAATCTATATAACCAAAGTACCTGCGCAGTCCTATGGCCCATTTTTCCAGGGTGGAGGGGCTGGCCTTCCATTTGGTAAGACTACAACACAGGCTCCTCAGTGTTCACAAAAGGGCACCTCATGCCCAGTAACCAGAGCATTTGGATCTCCCTTCCGTTTACATTATTGGTATGTCCTTTGGGTACTTATTAGAGACTCAGGTAATGAATTGTTCACACAAAGTTCCTGTCAGAAGTCCAGCTGAGACGAATGGTATCTGGAAGGGCTTTGTTCCTCAAGGTTCTCTAAGTTTATCCCAGTATCAAATCTAATCTCTAGAAAGCGTGGACTCAACTTGCATCCCCTTGGCACCTTTGTCATAGAAGAAAACTTCACATTATGCCTCAGCTTTTATCAAAAGGCCACACAAGAAACAGCCATAAGGAGAACTTCTGTGCCTTCCTTGTGAGGCTACTGGGGGAACATTGTCCAGGGCTATTCATGCTATCTACCGACTGGAGAAGTTTGGCGCGGATACCAGAGCCAGAAAATGCTTGTTTCATGATGAACTGGAATGTTTCATTTTGTGAAAGGCAATAAAAACCATGTTCTGTTTCCCTCAGTGTCTGCTTCCCTGAGAAACTCAGAGCTGGTTTTGTGCTTATTTGCAGTAGATTTTCTCAGCCCAAGATTTCTATTATAATTTTTTCTTATCTTCCCTCATAAAAATCTGGTCATTTTATTTTTGTTATTACATTAATGAGATTATTACGGTCACAATTTTTGTGGTACTCTGCACATCCATTTTGGAAGAGGTGACAAAGATTCTCTCCTTGACCCAACTCTACTCAGCCTCCCCTGAACTTTTCAAATAAGCCCGACTTTTCAACTTCTGTGTTCGTTTCTGTAATATCCAATCTTCACAAGAATCCTGCTAGGTCAGTTTAGAAAGAACCCCCATCCTCGATATCTGATCACCACAGATATATAATCAGGTTTCTCATCCTCAACTCCTCCCAGGTGATGCCTGATGCCCCTGGCCTGCCTCTAGCAAGAATCCTGCTAGGTCCGTTTAGCAAGAACCCCCCTTAATCCTGATGCTTCCTCTTGGTAGTTTTCCATACACTGACCCCTGCCCTGCTCCTTCACTATGAATTCCCACTTGCTTATGCAGTATTCAGAACTGAGCATGGTTCTAGATTTCCCCTATTGCAGTATTCTTGAATAAAATCTGTTATTGTTTTAGCTACTATCCAGCTCTGGTTTTTTCCTTAACAGAGGATAGAATTTAAATATAAATTTATGTATATAGATTCATTTTCTTTCCTTTGTCCCCTAAAAAATGGGGACACCTTCTTATAGTTATTATTCTGAAACTTTGGCTTCAACACCAAGAGTACAGTCAATGTTTTAGAGCCGGTCCCGAACCTTCTCTTCCAAGATGTTCCTTCAAACAGCAGGCAGGTCCATTCCACGTGGCAATGTCACTGTGGGTCACAACTCACCAACAGAACAGTTTGTCAAGTGTCATTCCATCATTTCTTGTTTCAGGAAATAGCCCCAGAGCCCCTGTCATTCAAAACGGAAACAAGGGCTCTGTAGACCAGTTTTAAATGTTCTTCTATTTCTTTCATATCCCTCCACAGTATCAGCTGAAATCCCTTTCACACCAAAAGCCTTCATCAAAGGTGTTTTCAGTAAATATGCTTCCTTCCAAGTAAACTTCAGAAGAAAAAAACGTCTTTGTTGGCTGAAGGCATATTTTGCTGGATTAAGTGGAAGATAAATTTCAACTTCATGCTGCTTTACTTTCTTTACTATATGTTAATTATAAACATTTCAAAAGAATAATTTATGTAATACAGCAAAAAGCATTCTCCAAAAAATGTTTAGGTCTGACACAGTTCACAGATGAATCCAGATCTTTTTCCCTGACCCTCATACCTCTACTTTAACATTCTTCTCATTTTGCTTATGATGATCAGAATTAAATATGAAACATTTTCTGCCTTCTAGAGAATAAAAGGAAAGTTCTTCACCTAAGAGTTTTAAAATAAAATCTTTTCAGGGAGTTTAGATTTGCAAAATAAAACAAAGGGCTATGTTGCTGGCCCTCACTGGGACACTTTTCTCGATAATGAAGGACAATCTGGTTCATAAAAGGTGGGTATGGGTCTTCCCTGGTGGCGCAGTGGTTGAGGGTCTGCCTGCCGGTGCAGGGGACACGGGTTCATGCCCTGGTCCGGGAAGATCCCACATGCCGCGGAGTGTCTGGGCCCGTGAGCCATGGCCACTGAGCCTGCGCGTCTGGAGCCTGTGCTCCGCAACGGGAGAGGCCACAACAGTGAGAGGCCTGCATACCGCAAAAAAAAAAAAAAAAGGTGGGTAAAATGTTCATCTGGTTTATTGCAGACGAATCTTATGGGACAGAGATGAATATTTTTGTGCTCACTTAAAAACTATAGGTATTCCTTGGATGAAGAAGATGTGGTACGTGTGTGCAATGGAATGTTACTTAGCCATAAAGAAGAACAAAATGATGCCATCTGCAGCAACATGGATGGACCTCGATATCATCATACTGGGTGAAGTGGGTCAGACAGAGAGAAACGAATATCATGTGATGTCACTTATGTGTGGAATCTAAAAAGAATGTACAAATGAACTTATCTACAAAACAGAATTAGAGTTACATATGTAGAGAACAAACTTATGGTTGCTAGGGGTAAGGGAGGAGGGGAGGGATAAGTTGGAAGATTGGGATTGACATATACACACTACCATATATAAAATAGAAAACTAATAAGGACCTGCTGTGTGGCACAGGGAACTCTACTCAATACTCTAATGGCCTATATGGGAAAAAAATCTAAAAGAGTGGATAATATGTATGTGTATAACTGATTCACTTTGCTGTACAGAAGAAACTAACACAACATTGTAAATCAACTATACTCCAATAAAAGTTAAAAAAAAATAGGTGTTCCTTAGGAGAAATCTGGCTCTCTTTCCTAGGGCTCTTTCAACATTTACTTGCTTTTTCTTTTAACTGAAAGCCATAATTTACTTTTCCTTGTTTCTGTGTGCATGTTAAATTACTCATTTGAGGGTACTGTTAGTTATCTGATATATATTGTAAATATATGTACATTGCAAATCATATGCATATAAGGTAAGTAAAATGCTTTATTTTGTTTATATTTCAAGAAATATAGACCACATAGCAGTAGGCTTTGGAGTAAGGTAACTGTCACTAGTGAAAAGTTCAAGCATCTAAAGATGGTAATAACACTGTAGTTACTGTCATGCAAAAATCAGAATTAGCAAATAAATTTCTCCCTGACCAAGTACCCTCAAGACTGTTTTCTTTTAAAATCTCTAAGATACCTAAGTGACTTAAATGTCAAATATCATTCAAAAAGAAACTCATAAAGCTTGACTAACTGATAGAGTTTTTTACTGGCTGCCTGAAGAGTAGTAGTACTGGTTTTACTACTCAGAACTCGAAGGACTATTACTGCAGCCTCAGCAGCTTAGTACCAAAATTTTATTCATGGGTCAATAGGAACAGCAAAAATTTTCACTCCAGGTTTCTTACCCTTGAAAGCTATTTATCAGGGGACTGGAACCTGTGTATATACGGACAAAGGCCAGTGTTGTTTCTGAAGCCAGTATCACTCCTATGACAATCTGGGGAAATTACGGCCACACGATTTCAGAATTAGAAAATAATTTAGACACCATCTATCAATTTCCTCATTTTAAAGATGAGGAAAGTGAGACCCGAGTGTGGCTTATTGGAGATTAGTCAGCTAGATACTGAGTAAATTGAGATGAAGATTCTCTACTCTTGCTACTGAACTATGTTACATACATGTATTTCTGGGTAAAATGTGGCTTTTAGTTAGGGAGTATGAAAGATCTGACGCCACCAAATTATCAAGGCAAAGGATTAAAAATGAATCACAGCTGTTGGGACTTCCCTGGTGCAGTGGTTAAGAATCCGCCTGCCAATGTAGGGGACACGGGTTCGAGCCCTGGTCTGGGAAGATCCCACATGCCGCGGAGCAACTGAGCCCGTGCGCCACTACTACCGAGTCTGTGCTCTAGAGCCCATGCTCCACAACAGGAGAAGCCACTGCAATGAGAAGCCCGCGCACCGTAACGAAGTGTAGCCCCTGCTCACCACAACTAGAGAAAGCCCGCGTGCGGCAACAAAGACCCAACGCAGCCAAAAATAAATAAACTTATTTAAAAAAATTAAAAAAAAATCACAGCTGTTAAAACTGTTCATTCAGGGAGTTCCCTGGCAGTCCAGTGGTAAGGACTTTGCGTTTTCACTGCCGGGCCCTTGGTTCAATCCCTGGTCAGGGAACTAAGATCCTGCAGGTGTGGCCAAATAACATAACATAACATAACATAACATAACATAACATAACATAACATAACATAACATAACACCATTAATTCAAATGCTGATGAGGGAACATTGTAAAGGAAGGATCAGCCTGTTAACACCTGAATCCCCTTTAACATCACCCAAAACGAAAGAGCCACATATTACGTCTGCCCGTGCAATGCGATTGGAATTACACATTACCACCTACGAAAGATTCTTGCCCCCCAAATCAAACCTGAATCTGATTAAGGCTCTAGATCTAACTACCTGTTGAAAGGAAATCCTGAGGATAGAGGAATATGTTAAACACCACCACAGGGAAAAAATTGGCCGAATCCAGACTGGAAAATTCTACTGAATGGATGGTCCTGTTTCTTCAACAACAACAACAGAATGATAATAAGAAAGAAATCAGAAAAGAGAGGAGTATTTTTATCCATTAAAAGAGACCTAAGAGATGCAGACTGTAGAGAACAGACGTGTGGACACAGTGGGGGAAGGAGAGGGTGGGATGAATTAGGAGATGAGGATTGACCTATATACACTACCACGTGTAAAACAGACAGCTAGTGGGAACCTGCTGTACAGCACAGGGAGCTCAGCTTGGTGCTCTGTGATGACCTAG
This sequence comes from Aethalodelphis obliquidens, assembly GCF_003676395.1. Lineage (NCBI taxonomy): Eukaryota > Metazoa > Chordata > Mammalia > Artiodactyla > Delphinidae > Aethalodelphis > Aethalodelphis obliquidens. Next base: position 37,287,182 of record NW_020837956.1, read on the forward strand.
ATGGGTGGGATGGGAGATGGGATGGGAGGGAGGTCCAAGAGAGAGGGGATATATGTATACATATAGCTGACTCACTTCACTGTACAGCAGAAGCTAACGCAACATTGTAAAGTAATTATACTCCAATAATTAAAAAAAAGAGACCTAAGAGATATTCATCAAATGTAACACATGAACCTTGACTATCTCTTGATTCAAACAAACGAAATGGCAAAAGAGTTTAATAGGACAATCAAGGAAATTTGAACACTGGCTGACATTAGATGATATTAAGTTACTATTCTTAATATTTTTAGGTGTGCAGTTTTTAGAGCTACAAATTGAAGTAGTTATGAATTAAATAATATAATGTCTGGGATTTGCTTTAAAGTTATCTATGTGGGGATGGGGGCGTGGGATGCATAAATGAAAGATTTGATCCATGTTGATAATTATTAAAGCTGACTGATGGGTATTCCTTATACTATTCTCTCTACTTTTGCATGTTTGAAAATCTCCACAATAAAAATAAAAATAAAACCAAGATAAACAGAATACGTATAATAGACTTTATACGTACATTCTGTTGACGGAAACTTTTTTTTATAGGATTTAAAGGATCATTGAGTCTGTGATGTTTCTATTCAAAGTTATCTTCCTGTAACTTTGGAGAATAGCATCCCAGCACTGCTGGACAGGTAGTACCTGTGGCATGTCTGTATTCTGCGTTTCTTATTATAATGATCCGTTAGTGTGTCTGTCTCTCCCACTGTGAGCTCCTGAAGGGCAGAGGCTCTATCTTTCTGTACCTGGTCCATAGCGCAATATTTGATGGGCACCAAATAAAGAAATGAATTTGCAGGAAAAATGTTTTTCTCTTTTGCTATTTTAATCAAGATTTTATTTAGTTATGTTGAAATGCAAATCTGTCTTTGCTGTTGCTGCTTGTTATTCTGCCCTTACTGAAAATGGGAAACAATGTTTAAAAGAATCAAAAAAGAATAATCAAATCCCCATCTGTAGTTCCCACCTTCTGCCCCCATCCTTTGATTTTTAAAACTTTCTTTATGAATAATTACTTTAAAAAAATTATTTCTGTGTATCTGCCTTGGAACGTTTTCAGATTCTCAATCTCACTTAAGCTGAGATTTTTTAAAATTTCAAGATACCTGTACAAATTATTCCAATAACTTTTGAATATTACTTTTCATCTTTCATAAACAGAACTCTCACTCAATGTAGGGAACAAGAATTTATTGATCCTTTAATGATCACATTGTTCAAAAAAAAGTCACATAATGCTTTCCTATTCAGCTATCTGAAACTCTCCATTTCTTCCTTTCCATGTTGGAATTCAAAAACTACTAACTTAACTTCGAGGAATTGAAAGGGTAAAAAGAGGATGTGGTTGAGTGTGTTCAAAGATCTTCCCATCCTATACATGCATGCTGCTCCTTCCATCAAAAGGTGGAGTGTATTTCCCCCTTTCTGAAACTGGGCTGGCCTTATGACTTGCTTTCATCAATCGAGTGCAAGGAAAATGACCCTATGCCAGTTCTGGGCCAAGGCCTTAAAAGGTCTGGCAGCTTCTGCTCTCACCCCCTTGGAGCCCTGGGCTGCAATGTGAGGAAGTCAAGCTCTCCTGATGGAGAGAGAGGCCACATGGAGGAGCATTAGTGCCCAGCCAACAGGCAGCACCAAGGTCCCAGATGTGAGTGGGGCCATCTTGGATCCTCTAGCCTTGAGTCCAGCTGACACAAAGTGGATCAGAGACAAGCCATTCCCACTGAGTTTTGCTTCAACTGAAGATCCACAGAATGACTGTTTTAAGTGATTATTTTTAGGTGTAATTTGTTACATAGCTGTAGAAAACTTAAACAGAGAGAGTAAGTGAAATCCTTTCTCTGTGTTCAGCATACTTCATGTTTGAACCTGAAATGCTAGTGTTCATTCTCTCTGCCTATCAAAATTCTACCCATCTTCAGAAGCTACCCAAAGGTTCAAGTATAAGAGACCGGCTGTTTCCAGGTAGTTTCCTCCCTAGGGCTGGGACAGAGTAGGTGTGAGATGGGTCTGGAACATATTGTTCCATAAATTCTTCCATATGCCAGGAAGTAAGGAAGTGATCAAAAAAACCTATAGGGCATACCCTAAGGACATAGGGACCAGCTTGAAGGCTCCCAATGACCAAATCTGGGAAATTTGCCTCAAAATAATTAAATACAATAATGAATTGTAAAGCATTTAAAAATAGGAGATCAGGAATTCCTTGGTGGTCCAGTGGTTAGGACTCCACGCTTTCACTGCTGAGGGTGAAGATTCAATCCCTGGTTGGGGAGCTAAGATCCCACAAGCCATGTGGTGCAGCCCAAAAAAAAAAAAGGGAAATCATTATTATCAAATTACAATAGACAAGAAAGAAAGGAAAGAAGAAGGAAAGAAAACGGTAAGTCCATCAACAGACAGACGGGTGAGAAGAAAGGGCTCTGTTTTACACCAGAATGCTGAAGCCAAACATTAAATGAACTGGGAGTGCTGGAGTTGGAAAATCCCCACTTTGCAACCATCGTTGTAAAGACTGACTCTGGAAATCAATGACTACTAAGTTTAAGAGAAGTATTGCTGAGGAGCAGGATATTTGCAAGATTTTAATATATCATTTCCTAACAAAACTATTTATTGGTTGCAAGGGAGAAAAAGAAACAAAATTGTGAAGTGGGGAGATTGGACAACACCTTGACCAAGTGATCAAAATGAACATCACCTCTGAAGGACAGATGGCTATCACGGGCAAAGAATACAACATTACCCCAATGCAATCATGAACAAACAGCAGATAGGCACAAAATGAGGACTGTTATATTAAAAGCAGATAAGATAGTGGGAGCTAGAACTATTGTCTTCGAAATTGTCCATGTCACGAAAGACAGGGAAAGGCTGTGGCTATATGCCAGGCTGATCAATGTTCCAGACTGACTGGGGCTAAAGGGACCTGATACCTCAAGGCAATACCTAACCATAGACTGGATCCTATACTGGGAACATGTCCTAAGATTTAAAAATGCTGTTAGATCAACTGACAGAATTGAAATATGGATTGTAGATTGTTAGCTTAGATAAATGCATTATTTAGCAACATAGTTTATAAAGTTGATAACTGTGTTGTGGTTATTTAAGAGAAAATTCCTAATCTTAAAAAAATACACACTGAAGTATTCAGAGGTAAAAAAGTCATCATGTATGTAACTTACCTTAAGTGATTTGGAAAAAAATGTGTGAAAAATAAATGAATGAGTGAAGGAATAAATAAATAGCACAGATGACAAAGCAAATGGGATAAATGTTAACAGTAAGTGGATCTGAATCTGGATGAAGGGTATACAAGGGTTTCTTGAACTATTTTTATTTTTGTAATTATTTTAAGGCTAAAATTATTTCTTAATAACAAGTTAGAAGGAAAGTTCTACTGTTCTAAGATATAGTTCATGAAACTATTTTTTGGTCCTCAAACCCCGGGGTCCCCAACCCCTACCTCACAGCAGGAGGTGAGCAGCAGGGAAGCCAGCGAGGAGCCAGCGAGGCTTCATCTGCCGCTCCCCATGGCTCCCCGTCGCTCCCCATGGCTCCCTGTCACTCCCCATCACTCCCCATCACTCCCCGTAGCTCCCCCGTCGCTCCCCATTGCTCCCCATCGCTCCCCATCACTCCCCACCACTCCCCATGGCTCCCCGTCGCTCCCCGTCGCTCCCCATCTCTCCCCGTCGCTCCCCATGGCTCCCTGTCGCTCCCCATCACTCCCCGTAGCTCCCCCGTCGCTCCGCATCACTTGCCATCGCTCCCCATCGCTCCCCACCACTCCCCATGGCTCCCCATCGCTCCCCGTCACTTCCCATCGCTGGCATTACTGCCTGAACCATCCCCCTCACCACCTGCGGAAAAACTGCCTTCCACGAAACCGGTCCCTGGTGCCAAAAAGATTGGGGACCACTGCTGACACCTACATTATTTCCCTTCTCTGAACACCTAGAGCACTTCGCTGTCTTGTTTTTGGTTTTTAATTTATCACATACAGCCTTGTATTGTTATTTAGCTGTTTCCGGTTGTTTTGGGTGTGGAAGGCTGTACCTCATCTTCTTAATTGCATGTTAAGTCCTCAGCACGCTCTTTGTGACTCTCTCGTGTCCCCCGTAGAAGACTGACATAGAGGAGGCTCTGCATAGTCTGGAAAGAGCTCTGAGCGGGAGATTTGGCGTGAAGTCCCTCCTCTGCCACTCGATTGCTCTATGAAATTGGGCAAATTAATACATGTCCCCGTGCCTCAGTTTCTCCATTTGTTAAATTGGCGGGCTATAAGGGCTTTTCCTGTTCTAAAACCAAGTGTTAAATATTTGGTTACAAGGGAGCAATTTTATATTCTAGAAATATCTTGTAAAAAAATTACGAATTAGAATATGAGTTTCTCTATATTAAATGTTTATTAGCATAGCAGGCTGCAGCTATTAAAAGTAATTCAACAATTCTGGGGAGTCCAAAAATCTTAGAAGTGACATGTTGAGCAAATCTGTTGAACCACACTTAGATCCTTCTGTTTGTTTCATTTTGGAAACGTGTTTTCTTTACCATGAGCACCCTGATAATTGTGGACTGAGAACGATGATGCCCCCTCACTCCACACGCTTGCCTTGTCTTTTTCAGCTGTTGTTGATTTTATAGCAATCTATCCACACTCTACCCAGCTTCCCTGTGGCTAATGAAACACATGTGTAAGATACTTGGCTGAGGTGATTAAATATGCCCGACGTCCTTGGCGGTTTGATGGTCACTTAATCATTCTTCCTTTCTGACTTTATTATCGACGCTGATGATTTTGAGCAAAAGGACCAAAGAAGAGTTTCAGTCTTTCTCGCTCCCTCTCAGGGTTAACAATTGCTCAGTTTTCAGATTGAAGCTCATTCGAATACATATTTTGTTACTGAAAGATTAAAGTAATGGACATAAAAGGAGTCCCTCTATTTTATTGATTGAAATAAATGCTTTCTTTTAATTTGATCTTTGCCTATTTCATACCTATCTAATCCATCATGATATTAGAATTTTAAAAGGTGTCAGCCGTTTTTGAAAAAATTTGATCCATTGATATAATAACAAAATATGCTCCAAGTTTTATTTATATCTACAAACAAAATTTCAGCTAATAAAAAGTTATTTGAGCATCGTGCTTTATAATTGTCGAAGCTCCTGTAATGTGTATGAGAATTAACTTAAAGGTGGTAGGTGCACTAAGATTAGACATATAGTTAAGGAGGTTTGCAGTTCATGGAAAGACTGTTAGATATATTTCTATTATCTCTTCAATGAACAAAAATAGTTTCAGAGTAAATGAATAAATGTGCAATAGCTAACACTTAAGGACATATTAACTTAATGCACTTCATATGAATTTTTTAATGTTCTCTAAAAACTCAATGAGCTGTTCAGTTAATCAGTGAGCTGGTTTCCTCTTGATCTTGTCATCTGTGGAAGTTTCTAAAATTTCTTTTTAAAAAAAAATTAATTAATTAATTTATTTTTATGGCTGCGTGGGGTCTTAATTGAGGCATGCAGGATCTTCGCTGAGGCATGCGCGATCTTTCGTTGTGGTACGTGGGCTTCTCTCTAGTTGAGGTGCACGGGATTAGTTTCCCCGCGGCATGTGGGACTTTAGTTCCCCGACCAGGGATCGAATCTGCATCCCCTGCACTGGAAGATTCTTTACCACTGGACCACCAGGGCAGTCTCTAAAATTTCTAATACTGGCATCACTGATGCTAATTTTGCTTATCCATTCAGGTTGAATCAGAGTTATTTAATTCTCCAGATGGGAACATGTGTAGTCAATTAGAATTAGTTATGACGTCAGAAGGAATATTCTTTCGCACCTTTGAGCCCTAGTTTTCCTCTACCGCATCACTGTGTTTGTGCTTTATATTGGTTAATTTAACTTATATTGGGGATAGTGGAAAATTTTCCAGGATTGAACTTGTTGTTTTCATTGCTACTTTTTTTAAGGTTGATGAGAATTTTATCTTGTGCTATAAGCTCTTACAGACATCAAAATGGCCACGAGTGAAAATATTGTTCAGAATTTCTGTCTTGTTAGCAGCAAACAGTGATGGCTCGTTTGACTCTGTCACTGTTACTTCTCTAAATAAAAGTATAATTTTTGACTTTGTGAATATGATATCTTGGGGAGTAAATGTCTGATTTGTATATAGAGAATCAAATATATTACACAGGCCATCAAATGAGACCACTGCCCAAGGTCAAAGATGCATCTACAGCAATACCATTAAGGAGGAGAAGTAATATTGTGAAAAGTGTGAAATCTATATCCATGTTATAACCGACTGCCCATATCTTTAGCAGGAGCATTGGTTTTTCTGAAACGAAAGGATTTTCAGTACGTTGGTGAGCTTATAACCCACAATTCTCCTTTTAAATAAAGGGTTTATCTTTTCTAGAAATCCAAGATTTGTTTCAACTTGGAAATGCAGGGGCTTATTATGAGATTGCATACATTTTAAGATGAAGGTGAAATTTTTTTCACTAAATTGTTTGCCTGAGAAAATGTTTAGACCCAAATCTGGACAAATATCTTTATTCAGAAGAAGGTTATACTTTCATATCTAATAGGTGGAAATTTGGCATTGGAAATACTACTGTAAGTTTGTTTAATTAATACACTTAATAATTACCTTTATAAGAAAATCTTGATGACATAAATATAACTTAGGAAAAAGTAAACATGGTCCAAAGCTTAAATCTGAATATTGTTTATGCATAATATGAAATATTTTAAATTATAAAGATGCATGTGTGTTTGTTTTTCTTTTCTAAATAAACTGTAATTCTTAATGAGTATACAAATATGAATTTGGGGTTGGGTATTTGGAAACTATTGATGGGTGAATTCATATTCTTTGATATGGTGTTATGTCTTAGGTAAAGTTGGCTGATTTGATGAGCATGCAATTCAATTAGAACATGGTTCAAATTAATACTTTAATATGTGTAGGTATTACTCTTAGTGATATTTATTTGGTGTTCTTTATTACTCATACTATTTTACTATAAGTTGAGTCAGATTTTCCTTGTAAGTATAGTGAAATCCACTATTTCAGCAAAACCTGCTCAGCAGGCTCTAAGAATTGTCTGCTTTTTACTTTGGAAACATTTAACATTTAGAGTCAATAAAGATACTATTATGAGTCTAGCGCTGGCATTGTGAAAATTAGAAACATGAAGTGGATCTCATATTTCTTAACGTTCTCACTTATATTTCATGAGTGTTTGGTCTAGTAATTATGCAAACAATAAAACACAGTCAGCTAGTTGATGGGTATGTCTTTGCACATACATTTGGATGTGTTCTGAGCACTTGTTTCCTTTGCTGTACAAATTCCCTTTCTTCTAACAGGAAATTTTTTTTTTTTTTGCGGTACGCGGGCCTCTCACTGTTGTGGCCTCTCCCGTTGTGGAGCACAGGCTCCGGACGCGCAGGCTCAGCGGCCATGGCTCCCGGGCCCAGCCGCTCCGCGGCATGTGGGATCTTCCCGGACCAGGGCACGAACCCGTGTCCCCTGCATCGGCAGGCAGACTCTCAACCACTGTGTCACCAGGGAAGCCCGGAAATTTTTTAATGTATGAGACGTATGTCACTGTTATCTCATTTTGTTACTTTTATTCATTACAAGAATTTTGGATGAGGGAAATGTATATAATTTTTGTCATTGATTTAATGAAAAATATTTGAAGGAAAATTAATTAGGAAAAAGTCGGAAGATAAAATTGAGGCAGTCTTATATAAGAAAAAACAAAGAGCTGGAAATAAGGAAAAAATTAAATTAGAGGATCAATCCAGGAAGTCCAGTATTTTACAAATAAGAATTCCATAAAGAGAGAACAGACAAAATGAACAGGAGAAAAATATCAAAGAAAGAAGAAAATTTCCCTGAATTGAAGATCATGAGTTTCTAGAATGAAAGGGCCCACAGAAATACCCAACAATGAATAGAAAAGACCCACCTCAAGACACATCACTAAAATTTCAGAACATCAATGATAAAAAGAATATCCAAAAAGCTTCCAGAGGAGGAAGGAGAAAACCCCCCCAAAACCCATAACAGGTCACACACAAAGAATCAGGAATTAAAGTGGCATTTCTTAGCAGCATTATTGGAACTTATAAGAAGATGGAGCAATGGCTTCACAATTCTAAGTGCAAAATGGTCTCAATCTATTCTAGACCCAGCTTTGGCAGATGTTACAGATTGGTGAACTCAACACCCACCCTCCCTCTCCCTTTCTGACAGCCTCCTTCTGCTTTAGACTCTAGAAAGCTAAAACCATATTTGCCAGGCTCCCTGGCAGCGACAGTTCTGCATGTTACCAACGACCCATCATGCAGACTCACCTATGAGAGACTTGCAGGGCTGAGATGTGAGAAGTGACAGCTACCTGGGGTATCTAGCCTTGAAATAGTAGTATAAACTTTTTTTTTTTAAAAGAAAATGTAGAGGACAATACGAACAGAAACAGTTATAAGAGTTGAAAAGGTTGGCTATGGGAAGCAAAACAGGAGTGGGGAGAGGTGGGACAGGGGACTTTCCTTTTTTGTTGACCACAGTGCTATTTGATTTTTTTTAAAACTTGTACATGTATTACCTTACAACAAATAATAATGAAATACAAAAAATAAAAATGAAATTCAAAAAATAGAAGCCCGAGGAAAAAAAAGTCTGCATTGTTCTAAGATGTCTTCACTGCTCCTTTTTTCATTTTCTCCCTAGATGGTCTTGTTAATATTTGGCTATAATTACTTTCTTTTTTCCATAGAAGACCTTAGACATACTATTCCTTGGCAAAGACTTTACGTATGCATATTGCTTCTAGGTCTTGATCTAGATGAGGCTCTTAAAAACTGAACACTGTGGTAAATGAGTTCCATTTGATTTCCAGATTCTCTTCCGGGTCGTAGTTCTCTATCATTTGAATGGTGCACTGGCCAATGCTGGCTCTCAAACACAGAATCTCATAGTTGGCAGAAATACAGGGGAATATTGATATCTTTATCTTTATTGCACATATGCAATTAACTAGAATGTACTCAGCATTTCATTTTGACTTTCAAAAGCGTTCTCCTCCTCATTGACCAAAGCAGATGTACAATGCATGTCTGAAAGGCCACAAAACAGGCCACTTTGGTCAGTAAAGTGTAAGTTAAGCCACGTATAAGCCGGAATGACTTCCCCATACCTCATTATGTGCTATTTTTCCATCATTTACCCTCTTCATTACAAGTGTTTCAATAGAAAACGTCAATGATCAAAATATCTGTCCCTTGATGCTGGGGTGATTCAGCTGCTTGCCCTGGGTGTAGATCATGTCCCTCAGGGCTAGGCCTCTTTTATATTTGCCCAGTTAATCCACGTTGGGGGAAAGTGATTAGATACAGTCAACAAGCTCAGAGGTATGTTAATAGGGAAACACTTCTTAAACTTTAGTATATGCGTAAGAATTACATATTGGTAAAATGCAGACTTGAGCGCCTTGACCTAGAAATTACGGTTCTTCGTCTTCTTCTTTTTTTAAAAAAAAAATTCTGATTCTTTATGTGTTTGGTATGGTACAGGAATCTGGATTTTAAACAAATGTCCTGGGTGATTCTGATGAAGGTGGTCCTGTGGAAGGCACGGAGACACACTGACTTGTTGGGTTGTGTCATACATACTGGGGTTGATTTTATTATTTGTTTATTTCTCAGTGACACCCAAGCAACTCCAAAGGGAACAATTTTAAGTGCTCTATCAGCTAAATATCTAGGGACCAGTAGGTGAATATATTTTATACAAAGAGGAATGGAATAGCTTTATGCAATAAGATCAAGTTCCTGGCTCCTATCCTAGAATAATGTAAGATCATTTCATTGGTTACCAGCTGGACGCTAACCAGAAAAAGATAAATATTTGTGGATTCAGAGATGGTATTCAAAGAAATACTGTATGGAAGGGTGAAGTCTAATGCCACCTGGAATTTTCAAAATCATCAATCAGAGTAATCATTTTTAAATGTGTCACAAAGTAATATGCCAAATTATAAATTATACATTCATTTGCTTAGTTCTTACCCGTGAAATTCTTATATAAATTACCATTTGTCTTTTTTTTTCCATCCTTTTCCTACTGTGTAGGTTGTAAAGGCTCAGAATAGATACTGACAGTTAAAAAACAAAATAATATAACTTACCATAATATATTCCAGCATCTGAGAAGATGTAAAAGTTTAAACCTAGCTGTCATTTATTTTTGTAAATATAAAGCTCTGTTAATGCTTTCAGGTGAGATAGGCCAGGACTGTCATAAGTCATTTAAGTTAATGTACTCTTTATACTCCAAATCTTAGCCCTTGGTGTCCTCCCACCCCCCACCCTCAATTTGGAGGAAGAAGCTAAACCAGCCTTTGTTGCTAAACTACACTTCTACTTTGTATATAGTACCCATGGTAAATGTGACCATATACTGTAAGACCAGCAATTCCTATAATAATAATGGTGAGGATGATGATCATGATGATGGAGGTGATGATGGCTAATATTTATTGAGAGCTTACAATGTTACAAGCATTAAGTACTTTATGTGTATTAACTTATTTGAATGGCACAAATCATTATTATTCCCATTTTATAGATGAGAAGATTGAGGCCCAAGGAGGTTAAAAAACTTACCCCAAATCAATTAAGTCATAAGTAGGCTTCAAACTCAGGCAATCTGGTTCCAGGGCCCAACTTCTTTACCTGGTACTTTCTATAATCCTACCTTCCCAATGCCTCAACAAAATTTGGGATAATATTCCAAATGAAGAATCTAAGAAAGGGGCTTCCACTGGAGGTTATTTCCACCCGATCTGCATTCTCATTCTGGAAGTGGCAACACATTATTTATAAATTTAGTAATACAATTGGTTTAAACTAACTTGGGAACATTTGGTACCTCTTTCATTACAGTTTTCTCCTTAATTTTATTTTATTAATTTATTTTAAAAAATTTTAGTTTTTATTTATTTATTTTTGGCTGCATTGGGTCTTCGTTGCTGTGCATGGGCTTTCGCTAGTTGCAGCATGCGGGGGCTACTCGTCGTAGTGGTGCGCGGGCTTCTCATTGTGGTGGCTCCTCTTGTTGCAGAGCACGGGCTCTAGGCGTGCGGGCTTCAGTAGTTGTGGATCGTGGGCTCTGGAGCGCAGGCTCAGTAGTTGTGGTGCTCGGGCTTAGTTGCTCTGTGGCATGTGGGATCTTCCCGGACCAGGGCTCGAACCTGTGTCCCCTGTGTTGGCAGGCAGATTCTTAACCACTGCGCCACCAGGGAAGCCCTTCCCCTTAATTTTAATGTGTTGTGATTTTCATAAGAACTGTCTTGTGATATACAGTATTTTAAGCCTGGGTCAGAATTTACATACAAAAACCCAAATAAGAGAGAATAACTATTGGCTTTCAAATGGAAAATAAGATATTTGATGAAATTGAAACCATGATCTGTTTATAAGGACCTTCCTTAGCAGGTACCTCATATTTAACCAAAAGAGCAACCTGTCCAGGACAGAAAATCCTTTGGCAAGGGAAGTGGGTTAGATGTGGCAACCACAGACTTTACATGTAGAGACGATTCTCATTCCTAATTCTTCACTGCTTAGGGCTCTAGCATTGGTATTGCAATTTGTGGAGCAAAACCCAGCATCTGAAAAATGACAGTAATATGGGAAGTGTCTACGCAGAAAATATCTACAACAAAATACGTTTTTTGACACATTTACTCATGAAGAGGGAAATTTGCTGAAAGTGATGGGCTTCTGAGGGACAATGCAGAATTCTTTGGTGGGTTGGAGACTCACTGAAGGCATTCTGTTTGTTCCAGAGCCGACAACAGAAGAGGTGAGGGCCTAGCTCCTCCCCTGGCAGCCAGACTAGACTATTTGGAAGAGCAGTGAGATGTCAATATATTTAATAATTCTAGATAAACTTCTTATAATTATAGATAAATCGAAATAACCTGAACTATTAGGCAGAACCGAGAAAATGAGATCTTCTTACCCATTGTGGTCAGCTAAGTAGACGCAATAGCGTGACTAGTGGTGATGGTGATTATGATGAAATCTGCTGTGACTTACATTTAAGATGTTTCATAATTTGGACACAAATGCCATTATGCAAGCATGGGGAAGCGTGAGAGTTTGTACTTTGTTTTTCTATGTCTAAGGATCAGAGGGTTTCAGATGGTGTACTTAAAATAAATAAGCGCTAAGGGGATTTTTTTTTTTTGAGACTTGACTCGTTTATACAAAGGTGGAAAAGCTAAATAAATCTATGAGGAAAATGAAATATTTCCCCAAGATGCACAGATACAACACAGAAATCATCACAGATCACTGAGAATAATAGATATTTTCGAGAAGAAATTTGATTAGAGGTGTAATACATTACAGGTAGTTCTGAAACCAGTGGAGCAACTGGAAAGCCATGCAATTCTCAAATTAATAATAATTAGTTTTGTTTGTATCTCTTAGTCAAATAAACCTAGACTGAATGACTCAGAGAGACAGAAAAAAATTCTAGAAATTCTTGGGAATCATAATTTTAGAGGAAGAAGGAACCATTGAAATTATTTAGTTTTTAAATCTCCTAATGTATAGACAATGAAACTGAAGATAAGTGGTTTGTTTGTTGTTACAGGTCAGCCTTGGAGTCAGAAAACAGCAGAGCCAGGACTTTGATGGCTCCAGGCAGGTCTCCTATCTCTACTGTTTCCTGTGTTTGTTACACTTGATGTCCTAACTGAAGCACATTATGTCTTAAAGCAGCTGTCCCCAACCTTTTTGGCACCAGGGACCGCTTTCGTGGAAGACAGTTTTTCCACAGACCAGGGGGTGGGGTGGGGTGGGGGGATGGTACAGGCGGTAACACAAGCGATGGGGAGCGACAGATGAAGCTTCTCTTGCCTGCCCGCCGCTCACCTCCTACTGTGTGGCCTGGCTCCTAACAGGCCGCGGGGTGGTAGCGGTCCGTGGCCCGGGGGTTGGGGACCCCTGTCTCAAAGGGTGTTTGCACTGAGTCTTCGTTGCTGTGCGCAGGCTTTCTCTAGTTGCGGCGAGCGGGGGCTACTCTTCATTGCGGTGCGCAGGCTTCTCTTGTTGCGGAGCACAGGCTCTAGGTGCGCGGGCTTCAGTAGTTGGGGCACACGGGCCCTAGAGCACAGGCTCAGTAGTGGCACACGGGCTTAGTGGCACACGGGCTTAGTTGCTCTGCAGCATGTGGGATCTTCCCGGACCAGAGATAGAACCCATGTCCCATGCATTGGCAGGCGGATTCTTAACCACTGAGCCACCAGGGAAGTCCCAAGGGTGCTTTCTGAATTTCATTTTTTGGTCTCAGGCTAGGGTTAGCTTGTAAGTGCTTAAAGATGTCAGCCAGTTACCTGGGGCTTTTTTTATGTGAATGGTCCAATGCCCCTCATCAAAGTTTTCCCAAGATATTATATGAGGGCATAGAATAGGCAAGATAATTGCCTTGGGGACTAATTTCACGACACATACCATTTTTATGAAACAAAAGCAGCTTGGTAGATTATTCATTTCTTCTGAGTGGTTTATTCAAAATTAAAAATAAGTTGGGAAGGGAAATCTTCATTTTAGCAATCTTTAATTACCATAGCCAATTCGGGGGGCAGACCTATGTAGGCAGGATGAGAACACCGGTAGACAGCCATTTAATTATATGCGAACTCTGCTTAGTGCTCTTACCATTTGGTCTAAGTTAGTAACTCTTGTTAAAATGTGGTTGCTGGGACTTCCCTGGTGGCACAGTGGTTGGGAATCCGCCTGCCAATGCAGGGGGCACGGGTTCGAGCCCTGGTCCGGGAGGATCCCACATGCCGCAGAGCAGTTGAGCCCGTGAGACACAGCTGCTGAGCCTGCGCTCTAGAGCCTGCGAGCCACAAGTAGAGAAAGCCCGCACACAGCAACGAAGACCCAACACAGCCAAAAATAAATAAAATAAATTAAAAAAAAAATGTGGTTGTGATTTTGGAAGCTTTTTCTTGCTCATTATTATTTCTAATACTAATATTTCTAATATCTTTAAAAATAATTTACCCTACTATTAATTTCATGGTCATAGTCATGATACTTCTGTGAGGCAGAGTGAAAAGCTATCATTATCCATATTTACCAGTGCGGGGACTTCCCTGGTGGTCCAGTGGTTAAGACTCCATACTCCCAATGCAGGGGGCCCGGGTTCGATCCCTGGTCAGGAAACTAGATCCCTCATGCCACAACTAAGACCCCACATGCTGCAACTAAACATCCTGCATGCCACAACTAAGACCCAGCACAGCCAAAATAATAACAATGAGAAATTTAAGGCACAGAAAAGTTAAGCAGATTTCTCAAGTTCACAGCTATTTGGTGGAAAAGTCAGGATTAAAAGTTTGGGATTAAAATATACACACTAATATATATATACAGTAGATAACCAGCAAGGACCTACTATATAGCACAGGGAACTATACCCAGTATCTTGTAATAACCTATAATGGAAAAGAATGTAAAAAAAAAGAGTATATATATTCATATATATATATGTGTAACTGAGTCATTTTGCTGTACACCTGAAATGAACACAACATTGTAAATCAACTATATTTCAATTAAAAAAAAAAAGTCAGGACTAAAGTTCAGGTCTTTTGACTTCCAGCCAAGTTTTTTCTTCTGGATGCTTTCTTTTGATTTTAACATTAAGAAAAGGATCTTACTTGGTACTTGTAACACCTCACTCTCTGTTTTGTGTATACATATGACTGTTTCTGTTTTTGATTATAAGCATCATTTACTCGTTACAGCATGCCCTGCCCCACAGTTCTTGAATATAGCAAGCACTCAGTAAATGTTTGTTTTTAAGAATCAAGTACGTGAAAATCATTTTTATAGGATGAATGTTATCTGTGGTAGGACAGTGAGGCATCGTATATAATTAATTCAATTCTTTTCCCCTTCATCACAGTTTAAGAGCTTCAGGTCTAATTAGCAGATACCGGTCAGAAGGCCTGCATCAAATTTATGCTATCATCACTGAGCTATTAGCTTAAAACATGGGCCTCATTTTCTTCATTAAAAACATGAAGATGTAGTACTTTCAATATGAGAAAAATAGTTTCCATTTTCAGAATCACATTACACTTCTTGGATGGTAATTAATATTTCTTCAGTCTTACCATATGCAAAGCACAGTTCTGAGTTCTTCATTTAGGTAAGCTTTTATAACCTCCTAACTCAGAGTTGGTGCTATTATTATGCTCATGTTTACCCATGAGGAAACAGGCTTAGCAAGGTTAGGTAACTTGCCCAAGGTCTGGTAGCGAATAAACGGCAGAGACAGCCGAAAATCTAGGTCTGTGTGACTCCAAAATCGTTATTAATAAGTTATTAATACTACACTATATTTCACCTATACCTTTACAACTCTGACACAGCTAAATTTTCCAGATGGCTAATATCCTCCCCATGGTAGACATTAAATTTCATGTAGTTACCCCAAATAGAGAACTGTGTTCTGTCAAGTCCTACTAAAATAAAAATTCAGTCTAAGGAAACTCCTTTTCATAGACATTCCTTGTTCTAGACCTGAGATTGTATCTTTATGCTACTTTAGGTTGCAGTATGTTCCCAACACCCACTTTTTAAGTTTTTTGCTCAGCCACCTGTATGCTTTCTCTACACTTCTCCAAAGCGGAGGAAAGGAAAGAAAAATTTTTCTGAGATTAATAGAGGGCTCCAGATTTGGGGGATAATATGTTTGAATCAGCAGCCCATTGAGCAGGTTTGGCCTCTAATTGATTACAACTCCCTCTGAATCACTACTCCAATGAGAATGAAGGTGCTTTTTTTTTTTTTTTTTTCTTTTTGTGCGGTACGCGGGCTTCTCACTGTTGTGGTCTCTCCCGTTGCGGAGCACAGGCTCCGGACGCGCAGGCTCAGCGGCCATGGCTCACGGGCCCAGCCGCTCCGCGGCATGTGGGATCTTCCCGGACCGGGGCACGAACCCGCGTTCCCTGCATTAGCAGGCGGACTCTCAACCACTGCGCCAGCAGGGAAGCCCCAGGTCCTGGCTTTTTGATTCTTCCTTCTATCCCTCATTCAGCTTGGTTGTTAGGATTAAGTTAACCAAGCAAAGAAAGTTGGGCAGGAAGGAATTGAACCAATTAGTTCAACCACCTCCTTTTCAGAGAGATAACTGAGTTCCAGGAGAGTGATTTACTGAAGCTCATGTATAGAAATCTTTGCTGTCTCATCATCCAAGACTCTACAGTAGTTATCAAGTAAACGGCACACCTGACAGCTGATGAAAATTTCTGGACTGGGTTTAAGTGTGAGGAAGAAGAGGGCCTAGCAATTAAGAAAAACTCTGAAGGCACATATCTTGGATCCCAGTCCTGTCTCTATTTATTAGCTGTGCTCTCTTGGGCAAGTTACTTCTCTGTGACTCAGTTTCTTTGGTTGAGGGTGGTAACAGTACCACCCTCATGTGGTTGGCGTGAGGATTAAATGATTTATTACACTTCTAACGCAGCAATGAAAGCATGCGGCGGAACTCGCATTAACCATTAGTTATTTCTACCAAAAATTTCACACGCTTAACTCCTTGGGTTTTGAGCTCTCCTGATGCTCTCCTCCAGCGTTCCTCCTCGTCTGAAATCTTCTCCACAAAGTCGACGCTTGCATTTTCAAGGAACTCAAATGGCTTATTTTCACGGGGTTTCGACAAATAGATGTGACATACACATAACACACACACCACCTCACACCGAAGGTACGTGGAAACAGCACAATGGAAGAGTCTGGGGGAGCTGGCGACTTAGGGGTGACGAGTTGCTGAGAAAGAGCCTTCGTTCTGAGGAAGACGGCAGAGGCCGGGCAGTTAAGGACACACACACACACACACACACACACACACACACACACACACACACACGCACACACACGCCGCAGGCACAGGTGAGAACTGCCTCCCTCCCTGGGGCGGGCGCCATCGCGGCGTCGAACTGGACCGGTCGCAGCCCGCCAGGCCCAGGAGGGCTTGAGGGTGACCGAAAGGCACACACAACCGGAACTTAACTCAAGTTTGCGCTTTTCCACAGCAATCCTGAAGACAAAGGGACTTCTTATCTAGGTCACTTTTTTGGTTTGTTGCCCTCCTCCTCCCGGCCCCCAGCTTTGTTCCCAATTTCCCCCAGCGTTGGCTCGACGGCACCCCGCACGTCGCCCGTTCGTCTGGCAGCCAACCCGTTCCCCTTTGTCGTCCACCTCTCCTCCTAGAGAGGGGTGAGCTGGCCGCCGACCTCGGGCAGGGAGGAGGAATAAGGGGATGAGGAGGCGGAGATCCCCCCCCGCTGGCACCGAAGAGCGATCCCCGCGAGCCGCCCGCCCACTGTGGCCAGACAGCCCCTAGTCCCCCGGGCCGGGGCCTGGGATGGAGGCGGGGCGCTGCTTGCGCCTTCTGATTGGCTGCGGGCGTCGGGGCGCCGCTCCGCGATTGGGCCGCGGGGCTGTCTGGCGCGAGGGCGCGCGAGGTGGGGAGGGGGCGGTTGGAAGCTGCTGGAAGTCAGGGGGCGGGGCGGGCGCGGGCGGTCGGGGGCGCGGGCGGGGACGCGGGACGCGGGGACGCGGGGGCGCGGTGGGGGCGTGGGGGCGCGGAAGGAGGGCCGAGCGGGTCACCGCCCCCGGCCCCTCCCCGGCCCCGCCCCGCGCGCTCCGACCGCGGGCGGCCAGGGGGCAGGCGCGCCGGTCGCTTCCCCGTCCTCGGCGTCGCCCGGCTCAGTCGCGGGCGAGCGGCGCGGGCGGCCGGAGCGCCAGGCAGGCCATGGCCACCACCAGCACCACGGGCTCCACCCTGCTGCAGCCCCTCAGCAACGCCGTGCAGCTGCCCATCGACCAGGTACCCGAGGCGGCCCCGCTGGCACTGCGCCCTCGCCGCCCCCTCCGCGGCCGTGTGCCATCCGCGCGGTAGCCGGGACCCGGGACCCGGGGCGCGGGCTGGGGCGGGGGCGAAGGGAGGAGGCGACCCGCTTGTTATTGTCCGCTCGCTGCCTGGCGCCCGCTATCCCCCCGCCCCCAGCTGCCCACCCAGCCCCCACCCGCCCGGGCAGCCCGCGGGGGCTCCGGGCACCGACGTGCGCGCGTGCATGCTTGGCCCTGCTCCCTGCCACAGCAGCGCCCGACCCGGGGCGTGCGTGCACCGCGTAGTCGGCGATCGGAGTCCCGAAGCCGCTTCCAGTGCGTGTGGGCACGGGTGTAGACAGTGCGTGGAAAGGCTGTGCTTTGGGGGAGCCGGGGTGTCTGTGCCCTGCGCGCGTGGCACCGGTACTCCACGGGGAAAGGATGGACGTGCCTAGGTGGACGGTGCGCTGGACACGACGTGTGTGGCGTGGAGGAGGCCAGCTCCGGGGTCGGCGACCGGCTCTTTGGGACAGTTTGCGTGGAAGTGCGGCGTATTCAAGAGAGAGAGGCAACAGTTTGGGGCAAGGCAGGCAGGGGTTAGGAAGAAAAGGCAAACTGAGTTAATGATCCCAGGGTGTCTAGCGGAGAAAGTGGCAACCTTGTAGATGGAAACACCTCTTCCCCCGCCCCCCCCCAAAAGCATTTGACACAGTGTAGGGAAGAGTGACATCTAATTCCTCACTTTGAGTTTGCATGAAGGGCCTAAGGGTTACTGAGATATAAACAGGATTGTGTGGGAAAAGCAGCGCCATTTTTATTCAGAAAAGAAAGTTTGGGAGTATTTGTCAGAGTGACATTTAGGGTAGTTGGTGGGGCAGAGATAATTGCTTTAGCCCAGGCTAGAGGTAGTTCACTGAAAATTTTGCTTAAAATTATTTCAAGTGGACTTGATCTAGAAGTGTTTGCACTTTCCAAGGGATCCGGGTTCACTGTCCACCCGAATGTGTTGCTGTCATTGATGTCATCAGGGATTTCATTTATAATACTGGATTCCTCTGTGTCCAGACTCCGTTTCATAGCAGCAAGACGGGAAACGACCCCTGTGTCTAACGTTATGACACTAAGTGCTTTGTGCTTCAGTGTTTTAAAAAGTTAAATAGAAGTATGTTCAATGAGTATAAAAAAATTCTACCTCTGTTCAGATCTGAATTCCTTACTTATAGTTCAGTAATAGCTGTTGGTTCTTAGTAAATACCTATCCCCCATACATCTTGAACTATAGTTATAATGTGAATCTTGCTAATAGGTTCAAGTGCCACTAGTGAAATTAATCGCATACTATAAGAAAGTAGTCTTCTCTGTTTATTAGTAAACTGATCAGAACTTACGGTTTTTCGTCTTCTCAGCCCTGTGGAGAATTCTCACTTTTCTGAAGTGAAGCACAGTGTATGGCCTTTTAGTGTATTACAACCCTCCTTGACTTAAGTAGGTTGCTGCCAAGGTATCAGCAAATGCAGGGTAGGTATCTGTTTAAAAATTGTTTTGCCAATGAGAGCGAGAGAGATAGGCCTATAGCTTTTCACTTATCTCAGGGAACAGGATTATGCTCTCTTTCTCCCTCTTGCTCTCTGTTTCATTTTCTCTCTCCCTATCACGATGAAATATTTTCTCTACTGCGCTCATGGCTTCTAATTTATATAATGCCTGTGACTTTAAAAGTGATTTAATATAATAAACTCATTTAAAAATCTCAGCAATCCGGAGCGGGTTCTTTTTAGTGCTGACATAAGCAGGAGAATCAAGGGAAGGGGACAGGACTTAAAATTTTGACTTTCCTCCTTTATTATCTACAGGTTTTGATTTGGTACCTTGGACACCTTTGTTCTCTTGAGACCATTCTGAATTTGCATAGCCACTTGTATTTTGGGTTGTTTTCTCTTAGCAAGTCTTAAGAATATTGGAGTAATACCACACAAGCCTTAACTTTTTATGGTAATAATAAACTGTTTCTCTGAAGCACCGAAGAATTGACTTTTTTGCTGATAAAGCACTTGGAATAACTGAAAAATCATTTAGTAAAATTGGATGAAAAAGTAGTCGCTGAGCCAGTATTTTGAAGTTGAGCAAAATAGAAATTAACTTTGGTTACATGTAAATAACTGGGTCCCCGTTGAGAGAAAGCCTAAGAACTAGTTGTAATCAAATAGAGTGATTCAACAGGAAAAAGACAAATCAGGAGATGAAAAGTGTGAAAATATAACTTTTTAGTGTGTTAATTTGGTATACACTAATTAACAGTGTTTTGAAAATTTAGGAAATTATAAAAGCAGTTATTTGATGTCAGAGGAAGAAAAGGACCTTAGAGCCAGAAAATAGTTAAACTTTTTTACTAGAGTGAGTGTGGAATTTACGAAATGATAGAAAGTACTGGTATGTATGGAATAGAAGAATGCAGGTTGCAGGGTCAGGTAGGAGAGAAAGGATGAAATATGTTGCAGTAAAGACCAGGCAAGGAACGGGGACAAAAGATCTTGCCTGCCTTAGGCTCCTGCATTCTTTCATCTTTTCTGAGAATTCCAGAGTGACCTTGAGGTAACTGTAGTATTTGTTCAGTAGGTCTTACATTTAAATAAAAATATAAAATCTGGTATTGAGTGAGGTTCGATGATGCTTTAAGGTGAGAAATACTTAGCATCTGATGTTTCCCCTTTCTAGGCCTTGCATTCCAGGCGACTTTATTTCTAGGGTGGTTAGTTATCATTAAAGGAATATCTGTGGGGATTTGGACTGAGGGAGAGACAAGGGCCAAACGTGCTATCGAGAAGACATCAGATGTCATTGAACAGAACCGTATTCTTTATTAGTTGGCTATGTGGTGAATTTTTTTAAAAACCCCAACATGAATACCAAACAAGGGAGAATAATTGTGTCCAGATCAACCTATTTTTTAAAGAGGTTTTTTGTTTTTGTTTTTTAACCTGAACATATATGTTCTACTGCATTTGACTTACCTCACTTCTGAGTTATCAGACTGAGGGGCTCTCTAGCCCTCTCCTTCCTCCCTCTCTTTACCCTTCCTTTCCTTTCCTGTCAAACCATTTTTCTTTCCTTATTTCCCTTGACGCTGTAATTACTATGAAATTGGAGTAAGATTCCCTGGTGACATGATGTCCAGGATGGCATACTTGGCCGACAGCCAGTGAGGGATGAGACTGACCTCATCGAACAGTCCTGTTTGGGGACAGGGTCCTTGTTTTAGAGATGACATGCTGAACTTTTTGGGGTGGGGAGAGGGGGCAAGAGGGAGACTTGAGATACTCGGAAAGGTTTGGAGGAGGGAGGAAGAAGGACCAGCTGTTGTAACCAATCCTGCCAAGTCAGGTAATAATTATCACGGGTCACATCTTACAGTTTTCAAATCTTTTTCACATGCGTTATATTATTTTCCTGCGTCCTCACACCACCTTATGAAGTCAGATAAAATTCAAGTCCTGAAGTGTTTTAGCTTCAGGTACGTATGTACATATGGTATTAAGCATTTGAGTAAAAGGTCCATTTTAATTTCTATTCTGAACACGTGGCAAATCATTTTGACAGATCCGTGTTTTAGATGCAGGTTGCCAGTGTATTTTTGGAGGACAGGGTGGAGAGGAAGAGCTTTCCCAACACTGAAGTGCTGGTGGTGATGGCTGGAGTGGGGAAAGCCATGTGTGTACAGAGGGAGAATCCTTGTTTCCTGCTTTTTGGCCATTTCGTTGATTGGCGGGTTGCTGTATATTCTACCCCGCCCCATGCCATGTAGACAACCAATGAAGTGAAATAATATATTAGGGAAAAGAATAGTTTAGAACATTAACTGCCTTAATCCTCTTACAATTCTGTGTTGTGATGAACCCTGTTGTATAGATGAAGAAATAAATGACGTTCTCAGTTTTGAGCCTTTTGAAGATAATGACTTTTAGGAGCAGAAGGTGAATGGCAACCAAACAAGAAAATCAAAGGTGTGTTTTATTTTAAAGTTGCCATTTGAATGCTTTAGGTTTTGGACACAAGTATCTAACTCACTTGTCGCACCTGTCTACTTTTACAGCCGTAATGAGCCTCGGCCTTCATACTGAGAGCCCTGCCGTACTGAGGCAATCTGCTGTGGAAGATTCCTTTTCATCAGGAAGGCATATGGGCCTGAGAATCTTGAATCTGTATTTTGGGCCCTGTCAGTTAACTAATTTTAGAAATGTCACTTTACATAAATGAGTTTCCCCCTGTGTAAAATGTGTGTTGCACTTAGTTTTAAAATTCCATGATTCTGTGTTTGTTTCATCAAGCTGCCTCAAATTCTTTTTGGACCGAGTTGGAGGGAATATAAATATGAACTCAGGGGAGGAAAAGGGGCTAATAAATTTCGAAGTTGAAACTGCCTCTGTGGTTAATCTGAGGCAGTGAGGCCAAGGACCATGTGGCCTAAACTGTAATCCATGTCGGTTTCCCTGTGTCTGTTTCCCTTCATAGGTAGGAAGTAGTCATGCTGTGGTGATGACTGGCTTGGAACCAGATTCTGCCAGCCTTGTGCTCGTTGGTAAATTACTGTATATTTCTTTAAGGCCCAGTTTCCTCACCTATAAAATAAAGATAATAAATAGTAGCTATTTGTAGATTATTGTGGAGATTAAAATACATAATCTATGTAAAGTACCTGGCCCCTAGTATACATCTGCTGCACGTTCCTTTCTTCTTTACAAATTATGAAATATTTGGAACTTGTCTTCTGTTTTTCTTTTGGGAAGTTAACATCTGTTCACATATATTCCATTTTAAATCTCTAGGACTTCCTTTTTAGGAAGGGAGATATCAGGCTCAGGTTCAGTCCTATTCCCCACACAGTGATTAAAGTAGGATTAAAATCTCATTTTGAATTTGGAGTCAAAAGTGGTTTTTCTGCTTCCTCACTGTTCAAGAGTTCTTTGTCCCCTGCTTTAAAAGTGCTTCCTGTGTTATTACTGCCTCGATAGGTACAAATAACCCTAGTCTCTGTTTACTGTGGCACATCAGGGCTGACTTTCCAGGGAAATAATCAAAACAGCTCACACACAGCTTTTGCCTGCAGTTGATTTAACAGGTGGGAGTCTACGATGATAGAACTTGGCAAGACTTCTTTAAAATAAAACAACCTGTAAACAGGGCCCCCAGCAGAGCGATCATTTAATGATTTTACAAATGACGTGGGTCCTGCTTTGGTAAACGTGTAGGGTTTGGAAAAGGGGAGGGATAGCTGATGTGTGGAAAGATAGAATTCGGATTCAGGAGATCTGAATAGGCAGCAATGATGTGCCCCCCTCCTTTGCTTATCAGAAGCCTCACTGTTCTTCCAAGCCCGCATCCAGTGCACCTTGCAGATGAATCTTTTCCTGAATCCCATCCGATGTGACTGCTGTTGTATTTGAACCACAGTAGCATTTTGGATTTGGCACTGTGCTGGCATTTACACTCTGCTTAATGTTGTATGTATCTGGCAGGGTTCTGGTAGGAGACAGATTGAACTAGGTAACCAAGGAGACTTTAAGAACCATTTACTAAGATATGGGCAGGTTTAGGGAAATCGGCAAGGAATAGGGTGGTCTCCCAGGACCAGCTCCTCTAGGCCTGGAGGGGCCAGAGGAAGGAAGGGCAGAGCCCTAAGGGGGTCAGAACCCCACGAGGGGAGCTGTAGGGGCTCCTGTCAGGAGCAGCTGTGGCCCCCAACGAGGGACCCATCCAGCCTGCGGTAGGGTCCGCAGGCTGAATACCCCACTCCCTCCCATCCTCTCTTTCCTGCTGGTGCCTCCTTCAGAGGGCAAGTTGATACTTTGGGGGCGCAGAGGACAGTGGAGAGTGGGTCTGGAGGCCGTGGAAATCCTGTGCAGGACGTTGTGATTACTGACATGTCCTTTACAGTGTTACTCATCTCTCTACGTGATGAACACAAATAAAGCACCTTTTGTCAGGCCCTTAAGGCACATCCTTATTCTGTCTCTTTCTTCTCAGTCACACGTTTTGAAAGAACAGTTGCATCTTGCTAATCTCTGCTCACTCTTACACCATTATAATCAGGCTTCTGCCTGCAACACTGATAGCCACATCTAGCGCAAACTGCGTAATACTGATTAGTTACTTCTTGCTTAAACCTCTTCCCAGCTTCCCTGCTGCCCTTTGCAGTGCTTTTTCAAGTGTGGCTGTGAGACCACTTGTATCAAAAATCATGTGGGATTGTTGTTATATATTCCCAGGCTCTACCCAGAGCTACCCAGCGAGGGCCAGGGAACCTACATTTTTAAGCAGGCTCATTCTTACTCACCTTCTCCTACCATCAGAGGTAGAGAGCTACCTGGCCACATTTTTTTTAAGTTTCTCCATATTACTAAAAGGTTATCAAAGTGTGATGCATTTTTTAAATGTTTGCGTTTAACCGATTAACTTGTAATCTCCAAAAGGTCATGCAGTGTAATTGTGCTGTTGACAATATAGTCACAATGTACGGGAAGAATAAAATTCGCAAGTGCACACTAGGCGGTGTGGCCCCCAGTTTTCAGCTGAATGACGTCCATGTCCCTTTCCAGTCCTGTCACTGGATCTCTGGTGACTGCCTGTGTAACCTCATGTGTAGAAAATGTCAGAAGTCTAACTTTGGGGTCCTTCTGGGCTGAGAGGCCTGCCCTGTGAGAGGCCCTGCCCCACGCATTCTCAGGCCTGCTTTATCTCTGGGAACCCCTGGCCCACAGGAGAGGCCTAGAACCTCCCGAATATGGCTGCCGGCTCCTTTTCTGTTATTTGGGCCCTGCCCCTACTTTGGCCACCCCTCACACACCCACACTCTCTCCCCAGAGGAGCAGGAAATTGCCAGAAGCCCCCATGCATGTGGCAGTGGCTGGGCTGGAAGTGCAGTCCTGGTCTGCTGCCCGAAGGACCTGCAGAACCAGTTAAGTTCCCCCAATACGTTTCCTTATCTTTTAACTCCATGCCTTTGATCAAACTATTTCCTCTGCCTGGAACCCCCTCCACACTCCTTTGGGTCGGCAAACCCGTATTTTGCAATACTCTGCTAAAGCTTATGCCTCCTGGATGAAGCTTTTAAAGACCTGACCCGTCCTTTCCAGTGGCGCGTCACTCCCCATGGGGCCACTTGTGCGCGTCTAATGCAGGCACAAGCGGTAGGTAAGTACATGCTGCTGCCTGAGGCTGTGGGCATCCCCGGCGGAGCCCCTTCGAGGAGCTGTTCCTCGAACCTCTGCCGCGGTTCTGCAGTGAGGCTGGCGCTGCAGAAGCAGCTCGAAGAGAAGATAGACAGGTAGCCGTCCTGCTCAACCTCTGTCCTTCGCTCTGGGCTCCCCCAGCCTCTCCTGTGTCTTCCAAGCAAAAGCCCAGCATCGCCTCGGTCTGGCTTTTTCAGGAGGGGGGTAAGGGGCACACGTTGGGGGTCTTTGCCCCTTTCCACAGCTGCCTGTCAAGGATGTGTATCGTCCTCGCTCTTGGAAGTGGTGGTCCGAGAGCCCCCGCTGATTGGCGGTGATTTGGCCGCCCTTGTCCTTGTCAGTCGGGGCCTCGGGGGAGCTGCCTCGGCTTTCCCTGCTCTGATGGCACCTGCAGCACTTCATTTCTTTTGCTTACTTCGCGCGCCTCCCTGCCAGGGTGTAGACTTCTCAGGCACAGGGCCTCTTACTCACGTTTGCCTCTCTCGCGCTCAGCACCGCCGGGCACGGAGGGCGTCCGGAGTGAGCGGCTCGCGTGGCGGGAGCACAGACCAGCTAAAGTTCCGCTCATCACTGATTAGCGGGGCGGTCCAGGCACTGACTGCGCTTTCCTAAGCGGCAGGTTCCTGGTGTGTATGCCGGGGCGGGTGAGGGCCCCTCCCGCAGGGCTGAGGTTGGCATCAGGGGTCCTGCCGGCAGAGGACCGAGCACACAGAGCTCAGTCTGTGCTGGGTGTCGCAGCTGCCGAGCTGCTTTTCCAGGGCTTGTGGAGGACACGGTGTGTACATCCCTCGGGTGCATCAGGGTGGGCAGTGCCCGTTTGCCGTGATGCATTTTGCAGGCATTGGAGGGTCCGGCGTGTGGGGACAGTGTGCTGGCCGTGCGGGATACAGAGGAGAAGGTGGCTGCAGCTTAATGCGGTGGTTCTCACACTTTTCAAGGCAGCAGCTACCAGAGGAGTTGGCCGGGCGGCCAGGCGGAGGCTCCCGGCTGGGGTGGTACCCGTGCCCAGCTTCTGAGCAGCCCTGCGCCAGGGGCTCTCAGGGATCCTTTTCCCGGGGACACTTCACTTTTCCAGCGTCTTTCGTTGACACCCACACCCTCCCTGGCTGGAAGGCTGGTCGTGGGGTCAGGACAGCAGTGGCGTCCCCTCCCTGGATGGGGTGCTGCCTTGTCTCTGCAGCTCCTTCGGCTCCCCAGCTGGCCGAGCTCCGCAGATCAGGGTCAGGTCACTGTGACTCGGTCCCTCCGTGTGGGCACTGCTGTGCTTCCTCCTAGCTGCACAGCTGCGGGAGTTACGGTCTGCCTCTGATGTGAGTGTTTCGGTCTGCCTCTGATGTGAGTGTTTACGTAAAGGGCTGCACAGTACATTTCTGTGGGTTAGAAGGAAGCTGTGTAAACCTTTCTGGCTGACTTTTCTTTTCCTCAGGAGGGTTACTTAAAAGGAGATGTGCAAAGCATTGAAGAATTTTGGAGGAATGTGACTGAGGATTCAAAGGAAAATGAAGATAACTGTGGGAGGTACCAGTTATCCCCAGCTAGACGATTACACTGTCATTACACTGTTGGGTGATAAGAGGTGACTGGAAAGAGAAGCTCTATCAGCATTGTTATCAAGCTATTCAGAAAAAAAGCCTTCAGAGTGCAGAACTGTCTTTCTCCAGAAAGAACAAAGGGCTGTCCTTACAGCCCTGTGGGCGGGGCCCTGCAAGAGGGCTCCTTGCTGATCCACCCCCTTGTCCCCCAGCCGGCCATTCCGGGGAAGCCTGGCTTTTGGCCGGCAGCAGGTGTCATCAGGGGATCCTCCCCGGGCGGCCTGTGTCCTTGTGGAGTGAGGAAGCCAGGGGCAGCCCAGTTGCCAACTAGAGGGACCTCCCTCTTCCGTGAACGTCTGGGCCTCTGACCAGCTCGCCTTGCTCCTGTCTTGGCATCGGACAGAGATGCCACATACTTTCTGTCTTAAGCCATAATCCCATAGAAACTTTTTTAGTTTTTAGAGGTTTTCTGTGCCAAACTAGATATCTGTGGAAGGTCAGAGTTGTAGACAATATATACTTTTAGACATATTTAAGTTACTCAGTTACATGTTATTTTAAAATAAATAGCTCCCAGCTTATACAGACAAAAAATTCTGAATCCTTTCAGTTTCTTTCTGAAGGTAGATTATAGGTAAAACTAAGCATATGAAAGACATTCAGGTGATACTTACCTTGTTAAAACTGGAGAGAGAGGCTCTGCCTTTTGCAAAACCACTAGTTTCAAAACCGCTCGTCCTTTGGGTGCACAATGAATAGTGATTGAGTTGAATGTATCTAATTTAACAACATCAAATTTCAAAGATAAATGTAAAGACTTGTGGTGAAGTTCTCGAAGTTAACTGTATAGAAGGAGACTTGCCTGAGACCAGGATTAAATTTTATGAATAAATCATGGGAGTTTCTGTTTACTGTAAGATGTTGTTACCTGATGAGGTCATGGGTTAGGTGAAGTAGTTAATGCCAACATAAATTCCAAATTCACATGGCTAGAGGTTGCCGGGCAGGGAACATGAATGGATATGAATGTAGATGCGGCCATTTTTTGAGATATGGACAGCATGACCACGTGAAAATCCCATGCCCAGGCTAAAAGCAAAGCCCCCCTCACATTTGCTGGTGGTTACCAAAGCTGATTTTTCAAGGGAAGCTGGAATTCTGGAGTTTTTGGTGAAAATTTGTGATTTTTAAAATTTTGGCTGAAGTTTTCTTAAGTCTTCTGTTTTTTGAGCCCAAAAAACATAGCTAGGCCAGATTTAGCTTATTGGCCATCAGGAAGTAGGTAGCAGTTTCTATTATAGTTGGTGGTGGTCACTCCAATCTGAAGAACACTGTGCTCTTCTGAGATGTCAGAGGAGCCTTGACAGACCCGATTATAACCGTAGCAGGACAGTCAGGGCTGCAGAAGGCTTGGGAGCCATGTCATGGGATTGTTGAAGATGTAATTCTTGTATTTCATCACTTAGTAATTTCGTCCTTAAACTGGCCAGCAGGATTTCAGGTTAAATTTTGTCTGACTAGTTCTAGTTGTTTGGAGAGGGTCACACCTTAGAAATAATCTTGAAAGTTAATATCCCATTAAAATGGGAAGGTTGGACTTTCACACCGCTATCGTTTTGTTCTTTTTGCAGATCCAGTATTTCAGTTATTAACTGGCCTAAGTGGTCAAGGCTATCTTATGGGTGTGATGTTAAAAAAAAAATGTCTAGCTAATAGAGAATGAAGTGTCTTGGAAAGGTCTTGATTGCCCAGTAAGCCCCTACCAATGTTTCAGGCTTTTAAAGTGTACATTGAGTTCTGGACAGCATATTTTATCTTGTGATAACTATTCAGGCTTTGGAGTTTAACTTTAATCTACAGTGCGTTTCACTGCAGGTGTTAGGGTGCCTTTTCTAATACTGGGACTGGCACAGCTGTTCATGTGAGCTGCTTACCAAGGATAGAAGTGACGAAGATTTTTGGTGTCTGCGTAGAGCTGAGAGGACAAGGTAGAAGTACCCTTTGGCTGGTATTTAGTATCTTTGGGGATGGCTAAGTGTCCTCAGTCTAAGGTTGTCATCCTTCTATGCGGTCCCTGTAGCTTTCCTGTAGTATGAGACTAGTTACGTCTTCTCCTTTTGTTCTTGGAAAATATTTTAAAAGCCACGTAGTAAAGGAGAACCTTGCTATATTTGGCATCACAGCATTGAGCTTCAGCCTTCCGTTAGATTTGAATGGAAATTCTGATAAACTAGTCAAAATCAAAGAACAGAATTTTGGGGTATTGTCGGTAGCGTTGGGTATTTGTTACACTTTTCCATATGGATTGGAAGGATTCGTTTCTAAAGAGTTAGAGTTCTCTTTTAAAGTATAGGGAATATAAATTAACGGGGAACTAAGTAGGCTGTTCCAAGTAGGCTTTTGGCACAGGCTCAGTTTCAGCACATAGGACTATGAAATGATTGATGCAGTAGCTCTGCTAGGAATGTGGCATTTGGTAGGAAACGTGTGAGTCGATTTAGAAAAAAATCCTGCCCGGAATATTAAAGACAAAAGGATGTTGGGACCATTTCAGCAAAGACAAAATAGATTAGAATCGTGCCAGAAGGATGGTCGCGGATCGTTTTCCTTCTTACATTGATTTTATTGAAAGCAGGAACCTCTGGAAGATAATGGAAATATTAAATTGCTTTTGCCCATTTTGTCCCTAACTCCAGATTTGGTAAACGCACCTTTCAGCTGTTGTAAAATGAAGGCGAATGTCAGTACAGACCAGCTCCCTGGCTGGGCTAGTACGTGGGTAGCAAGGAGATTAGCTATCTTTATGTTGGACAGTAAACAGTGAGCAGCAGGGCAAGGTTCAGCCAGGGAAAAGCAAGTGTGTATTAGTATAAGTTATATATCGGGGAAGATGGACTGGATCAAAATTAAGAGCCTTCTCTCGCGCTGGGACCCAAGGAAACGAGGTAGTAGCAGTGCCGAAGACAGACCTTTGACAAATGGACATCATTCTGAGAATCATAGAGTAGGAAAGTTTTAGTCTATAGTGAGTGTTGTTACTTTTATAACATTTTTATAAAAGGAAGTTGCTGGCTTATTGGTATAATTTTAGAGATTACGAATTACCATTTTGGCAGTAAAGATGGAAAAGGGTAAGTAGGTATTGTTGTTCATCGAGCACCTGGTATAGGCCAGGGGTTTTCTAGGCCCTGGAGGGATGCAAAGATGAGTGAGAGCTGGTCTGGCTCCTGAGCTTCTAGTCTAGAGGGAAGAGAAAGACTGATACATCTGCACAGCATGTAAAGGTGTGTCAGGTGGACTTAGCTTGGATAAAGCTGCTGCAGGGAGTCCCAACAATAAGTCAGGGCCTTTTTTTTTTTTTGCGGTACACGGGCCTCTCACTGTTGGGGCCTCTCCCGTTGCGGAGCACAGGCTCCGGACGCGCAGGCTCAGCGGCCATGGCTCACGGGCCCAACCGCTCCGCGGCATGTGGGATCTTCCCGGACCGGGGCACGAAGCCGTGTCCCCTGCATCGGCAGGCGGACTGTCAACCACTGCGCCACCAGGGAAGTCCAGTCAGGGCCTTTAAAGGTAATAGACTACTTGTTTTCTCACATAAGTTTTGATGTAAATGGTCCAGATTGGTGGATAGTTCCACTTCACCTGGTCCTACAGAGACCAGTGTTCCTTCCAACACATTGTTCTGCTGCCTGGGGTCTTATCGCCTGATTGCAGTTGAGGCTGGTTTGTTGAGGGCAGTGGTCCTTAAACGTGAGTTTGCATGAGAATCCCCTGTAACACTGGTTAAAACACAGGTTGCTGGGCCCTATGACCAGAGTTTCTGATTCAGTTAAGTCCGAGTTTGCAAGTGTGACAGGTTCCCAGGTGATGTTACTGCTGCTGGTCTGGCAGCCAGACCTTGAGAACTTAGAAGGTTCCAGTCCTCCAGCAGACAAGGGGGAAAGAACCCTTGTGGCTGCAGGTGTGGGCCAGAAGTGGCACATACGCGTTACTTTGACCGTGCTTCCTTTTGCCAGGGCTCTGTCACGTGGCCACAGGTCACAGCAAGGATACGGGTGGGGTGAGGGCTAGCAAATGTAGCTCGTCTGTGGGAGGGCAGGGCAGGCTCCACCATGCTGGCATCATCTAGGGAGAAACAGCCGTAACTCGGGCTTGGATTGGTCAGGGCAAGGTAACGTCTGAGCCAGAATCTCGAAGGATAAATTTTCCTGGCATCCCAGAGCAGAAGTGCGACTTGTAGTTAAGGAAGCAGGGAAAGCGGGAAGCAGGGCAGGCTCGCCCTTTGAATAAGTATTGATTGATGGCCAGGCTTTCTGTGAGTCCTTGAGCTGCAGAGACTAGAGGGGAAATGGGCAGGGTCTGATGCAGCTGATTAAAAAGCACACGGGTTTCGTGTGTTAAGAGTCTAGCAGTGAAGACCATGGGTTCAGGAATCAGCTTAGATTTGAGCTGTGCTTCTGTGTGAGTGGCCTGGACCTTGCTTCATCTGCACTGCTGAGCCTCGTGGGTAGGAAGCACTCTGTAAATGTCAGCGATCATGGTCATCGCACGTTTGGTGTGCACTGCTTTTGTGAAACGAAACCCTCACGGGAGTCTCTGGTGAACGGCCTTCTGGCTTCTGCATGAACACATCTGTGCTGGAGAGCTTGTTCCCTTCGCTAGGGCAGCCAAGGCCATTTCTGGATAGCTGTCATGGTTAGAAGGTTTGTCATCTTGGTGCTTACGGACTTTCTGGAACAATCCGGAAGCGGTCTGAGTAAGCCCACTTCTTCATGGTCACCTTTTGGATTGATGGAGACATTCCATCTGTCTTCACATGGTTGGCTTAGGAACAAGCGCACTTTAGTAAGTCAGGTATCGCTACCCCTAAATCTCCTGCTTTGGAATGCAGAGGCTCGTGAGTGAACGTTTCCAGCTGTCCTGGGATGGGTAGCCCTGCACCGGAAAGTCTGGTTTCCAAGGGTTGCCCTCTTTAGAGCATCGCATACTTGTTTGAAGATTTGTTGCTTTTTGCCTCTATTATTTGCTAGTATGTACTAAAAATAAAATCGCTGATTTGGTAATAGGCATGTTGTTTGAGACAAAGATATTTGAGACACTGATAGAAATCACTAGGCATACCCCGAACACCACTTCTTGAGGCTCAGTGGACTCCTGGTACTCATGGTTTATTGTGTTCAGGCGGGAGAAAAAGAGCATCACTGAAGAACGTGGATGAAATGCTGGAAATGTGTTATCTAAGGTTGCCTTTAAATAGGGGCCCATCGAATCACAATTTTGGTCAAATGTCTGATGGCTGAGTGTTAAAATCAATAGTGAGTTAAAGCTGAATATTATCCAGACAAATCTCAAAACTTTCTTTGTCTTCGACTCCTGAAAATGGTTGATGGTGTCCTGTAATCATTTCTGCAAACAGTTGTTTCTTTGTAGATTCAAAATAATAGGAATTCTCTTCTTAAAACATTCTTTTTTTTTCTTAACATCTTTATTGGAGTATAATTGCTTTACAATGGTGTGTTTACAATGGTGTTTGCTTTATAACAAAGTGAATCAGCTATACATATACATATATCCCCATATCTCCTCCCCCTTGCGTCTCCCTCCCACCCTCCCTATCCCACCCCTCTAGGTGGTCACAAAGGACCCAGCTGATCTCCCTGTGCTACGTAGCTGCTTCCCACTAGCTGTCTGTTTTACGTTTGGTAGTGTATATATAAGTCCATGCCACTCTCTCACTTCGTCCCAGCTTACCCTGCCCCCTCCCCGTATCCTCAAGTCCATTCTCTACGTCTGCGTCTTTATTCCTGTCCTGCCCCTAGGTTCTTCATGACCATTATTTTTTCTTAGATTCCATATATATGTGTTAGCATACAGTATTTGTATTTCTCTTTAAAACATTCTTATGAAGACTATTGATCTCAGGTTTAATTAGTGAGAATAAAACATGTTTTGGGAACCCCAATTCTCTTGAACACTTGCCTTTTTTTCCATACTCCTTATACATTTTTATTACATATGTATGATTCATTATGGATATTATTGTTTGTGAGTTTAGCATTCTTTCTCCTTGTGAAATTGAGATGGCAGAGCTAATTATTCTGCTTTTAATTCATTTGCATAAGATGTATAGAATTCCCAAATAGAGCTTTTTCATTAAAAAAGGTCATTTTTTTCATGATTTAAAACTAAATAACTAAAAATCGAATATGGTTCTTAAAGGTTACTTTGTTTTATGTTAGTACACTAAACAATTTTATAAGTATAATAGAATTATAAAATAATATAATCTCTTATTGACTTCTAAAAATTTTATAAAAATTTTCCTCAGTGAATATA
Organism: Aethalodelphis obliquidens; assembly: GCF_003676395.1. Taxonomy (NCBI): domain Eukaryota; kingdom Metazoa; phylum Chordata; class Mammalia; order Artiodactyla; family Delphinidae; genus Aethalodelphis; species Aethalodelphis obliquidens. Next base: position 37,320,274 of record NW_020837956.1, read on the forward strand.
ATGTTCTTCCTAAAGCTGTCGTATAAATGAACCCTTTCTCAACTCTCACATTAACTCATTTGCTTTCCTGTTAATAGTTTCATACTCATCAGTTATAACAGCATTTTACTCTCATGATAACAAGCACATATTCATATTTTAACTGATAGAATATTAATATATAGGCACACAAGGTGATTTCACACCAATTTAAATGTAGAATTCTTATCTATATATTTGAAAGTTAATATTCATTTATGAACAATAGATATGAATGACATGCACTGTTTATATTACTGGTGTTATTTTGCTGATCAGAAATGACAGTAGGATTAAAGACCTAAGTGTAAGACAGGAAACCATTAAAATCCTAGATGAAAACATAAGCAGAGCACTCTTTGACATAAATCGTCATAATCTTTTTTTGGATCTGTCTCTGAAGGCAAAGTAAACAAATGCAAAAATAAACAAATGGGACCTAATTAAACTTAAAAGCTTTTGCACAGCAAAGGAAACTATTGACAAAACAAAAAGGTAACCTACTGAATGGGAGAAAACATTTGCAAGTGACATGACAAATAAGGGATTAGTATCCAGAATATATAAACAGCTCATATAGCTCAATATTAAAAAACCAAACAACCCAATTAAAAAATGAGCAGAAGACCTGAATAGACATTTTTCCGAAGACAACATACAGATGGCCAACAGGCACATGAAAAGATGCTCAAGATTGCTAATCACCAGAGAAATGCAAGTCAAAACCACAGTGTTATCACCTCACACCTGTCAGAATGACCATCATCAAAAAGACCACAAATAACAGATGTTAGTGAGGATGTGGAGAAAGGGGAACCCTCCTGCGCTGTTGGTGGGAATGTAAATTGGTGCAGCCACTATGGAAAACAGTATGGAGGTTCCTTAAAAAACTAAAAATAGAACTACCATATGACTCAGCACTTGCACTCCTGGGTATATATCTGAAGAAAACAGAAGCACTAATTCGAAAAGATATGTGCACCCCAACGTTCATAGCAGCACGTTTACAGCAGTGACGATATGGAAGCAACCTAAGTGTCCATCAACAGATGAATGAATAAAGAAGAGGATATATACGTGTGTGTGTGTGTGTGTGTGTGTGTTTGTGTGTGTATACAGGAATGAAAATTTGCCATTTGCAACAATATGGATAGACCTGGAGGGCATTATGCTTGGTGGAATAAGTCTAACAGAGAAAGACAAATGCTGTATGTTATCACCTATATGTGGAATCTGAAAAATGAAAGAAATGAATATAAAGAAATTTACAGATCTAGGGAACAGACTAGTGGTTACCAGTCTGGAGAGGGAAGTGGGGGAGGGGCAAGATAGGGATAGGGGATTAAGAGGTACAAACTACTATGTATAAAATGAATAATCTACAAGGATATATTGTACGGCATAGGGAATATAGCCCATATTTTATAATAACTTTAAATGGGGTATAATCTATAAAAATATCAAATCACTATGTTGTATACCTGAAAGTAATGTAATATTGTAAGTCAACTGTACTTCAATTAAAAAAAAAAAAGAAATGATAGATTAGTCTATCTCAAGTGATAAAATTGAGATAAGTGTGAAATTCAAGGATGCTAGAAATGACCAGGAAAACGGCATTAGGCCTTTTTGTCCTTTTACAGGCCAAGATCCAGAGCAAAGCAAAATCGTGGATTTGGGCTGAATAACAGGATGAAACCAAACTTTAGTTCATCTATAACTTGAAAACTTGGCGAAATTAGGGTTTTTGTTTTGTTTTGTTCTTTGCTCATTAGGAGCTGATTCTTCTCTTATAACATGTAGATGTGTTTGACATTTGTGCATTTCCAATTTCGTGTGTTTTCACTAATGTATTTTGTATCCTAATAGGGAACTGAATATAGTTTGTGTGTTTTCTATCTGATTTTAAAAGTAATATATATTCATTGTATAAAATTTATAAAACACGGAAAGGTATAAGATGAAAATTTAAAAATCACTCATTGTTCTTCAACTTTTGCTAACTTTCTTTTTAGTGTGTGTATATTTAAACAAAATTACCTGCATACTGAATGTAAGATTTTTGTAACCTTTTGTTTTTATGTAACACTTTGAGAGTCACTTCCAATTTTATTAAAATGATTTTCAAAACCAATATAGTGTTCCATCATTTGGATATATCATAGTTAATTATTCCTCTGTTGTGTACAATTTTTTGCTATCATGATATTGCAGTAAATTTCTTTATATATTTGTTTGGTGCATATAGCTGTTTATTTCCTTAGGAAAAGAAGTTTCCTGAGTCTGAAACAATATTCAGAATCACTGGTTTTGAAACAATTATTAGAACTTTTGCTTTTGCTTTTAATTTATTACAGTTTGTTTTCTCCTTTAATATTTTAAGTTGTTTTCACTTTTTATTTCTTCATACTTGCACCCTTTAGAAGTTACATTGCCTTGTCCTTCAGTACTTGAATGTTTTGTGAGTCAGAAAGTTACCGGAACTCCCCAGCTTGGGTGGTGTCAGCTCTGGTCCAGTGGCTGTGCTTTCCCCACTGCCTTTACCAAGTGCTGAAAGGATGGAGATTATGCCTTAGAGGCGTGGCCTCCTTTTACCCCTTGCCTCCGGGCGTCTTCTGCTCAGTTTCTGTGTCTGTTTACTAGGTCATTTCCCCCACTAGATGGATCTTCCTTCTCTCCATTGCTGGTGCCCTCCCTCTGCAGGCATTTGTCAGATGTTTGCATTGCATACAAGTTTGTGATGATTATATTTCTAAGTTTTAGAAAAGTGACATTACATTCATTTTAAGACTCCGAACCACCTGGAAGTCTACCAGCAGGATTTATGCTCAACCTGTTCAGAGCATTTGCTCACCAGTTCTCCTTGCAGGCTTGGTTCCCATTCCAATTGGTTTAGTGTTGAGAGAGTTAGACTCACCGTGAAGAGGAACCACACCACTGGCGGGTCGGCTGGTACGTTAGGGATGCTGGAGACTGGTGTCTGCTGCCGGCACACCTTGCTGGTGCCACCTGCCTGCCTCGTACTCAGAGGTCCGGAGCCCCTGCCAGCGAGGGTCATGGTTAATAGAGCAGACATTCGCATTTTTCCTTCCTCCTTTTAGAAGCCCTACTTCATGTTCCTGAGAATAACAGGGAAAACTCCACTCTTTCTTGATTTCTCTACTTGTAGGTAAAGAAGAAACAAAAAATTATCACATAGCTTTAATCTTGTAAAGGAAGTGATGGTAGGCATTTAGTGCAAATCATGTGTCTTAGCCCTGCTCAGACCGCTGTGGGGAATCGTCTTCCCACTTGGAATGGACCCCCAGGTCCCGCCATGATTCGGCCCTGCCGACCTCTCTAACCTCACGTCCTACCATTTTTTCCTCCTCTACTTTGTCTCCACTGGCCTTCTCACAATTGCTTGAATACTGTGAGCACGTTCCCACCCGGGGCCTTTGCCCTGGTGTCCCTGCTGCCCAGATGTCTGTCCAGCTCAGTCCCTCACTTGCGGTAGCTCACTGCTCAAGGCCTTCTAAAGGAGGCCTTCTCTGATCTCCCCATCCCCAAAATAGAACCTCCTATCATTTTGCTCTTTGTCAGTCTTTTTTAAAATATCGACCTGACATTCTTTGTACCTTTTGACATTATCCATTTGTTTATTGTCTGTTTCTCTCACGCTAAAGTGTAATCTCCATGAGAGCAGGGACTTTGTTTTTTTTTTTCTTTTTTCCACTGTCTAGTCCCTGGAGCAGTGCCTGGCGCATGGCAGGTGCTCAATACGGTTGTGTCTATTATATTAGAGAACTATCAATCTGATGATTGTATGTGCTTTTGCGATTTTAATTTCTTAATGCTAACTGAATACAATTTACAGCAGCAAATGATAGAACAAATGACCTGTTTTAGCATGAACTGCTCTTTCCTTTTTGGAATTTCAGCTTAAGCTTAATGCAATACCAGTCTGGGAACTTATTTTTCTCTTGCTGCGAGGCAGCGGTTTCAAATGGCGGTATTGCCGCTTTTTAGGAAGGAAGCTTAACCTTTCTAAGCTGTAGAAGCCTCCATTCCCTCATATATAACATAGAGTTAATGATCATGGTGACGTTTTCAGGTTCTAGTAATTAATAACCCTTTCTTGCCAAATTTAGCCCTGGCTGAGAGAGAGATAGATACAAGAGTCAGACGTGGATCAAATTGTCAGCCTTACTGATGAAAGCTGAATTGGAGGGTGTGACTTAGGGGTCCTGCCACGTGGAGTTCCCAGTACTTTACTCCTGAGTTACTTGAACTCCTCCGACACAGGCAGAGCTGGGCGCCTGCAGGTTCCCCCGAAGGAGCAACTTCCCCAGTTAACTTCCCACACAGTGAAGCAGGCTGAGGCTGGCAGGTGTAAGGGAAGCCCCAAAGGTTTAGTGAAGTCTTTCCTCCTCTGACGGGGAGGCGGGAGCATTGCACCAGAAGAAACAGGAGGCCCGGGGAGTGGAGGGTGCCCCAGTCAGGTAGTACCTATTGTGGGGAGGACTTCTGTCAGATATTTTCTCTGTAAAGAGTTTGGAACATAGCGAATGCTGAATACCTATTAGCCATTACTATTATAACACCTTTGCATGTCATTACTTATAGCACTTATCGTACTGGACTATAATAGGTGTTTGGTTTTTTTAAAAATATTTATTCACTAGGGTAGACTGGAAGCTCTTGGGGGAAGGAGCTCTTCATTATCTCTTGAATCTCCAATGCTAGACCAGCTAGTGTTGGCTTGTAGCAGTCAGTGAATGGATATTTGTTTGAGAAGAAGAATGGCTTACTGGAAGGAACGTGGGTTTTGGAGTCAGAAAAAGGGAATCTGCTTTAAATTCTTTTCAGACCAAGGAGGAGATAAGAAAGAGTGAATACCAAGAAAGGAAAGTGGACTAATATATATATATTTAAGATTTTTAACAATAGTAGTTGAAACAATTTCTGCTTCATCAAAGAAAGTAGCTAAACAAAAGAGCACACACCCAAAATGTTTCAGTTTATCTAGGTTTCCCTAGGTTTCTTTTCTTCACATTCATAGGTGGTGGTAAAGAAGTTAGGCTCCTGCAGAGTGACGGATAGTTTACACGTGTTAGGATGTGTTTCTAGTTAAAAAGTAAGGACAGGGGCTTCCCTGGTGGTGTAGTGGTTAAGAATCCTCCTGCCAATGCAGGGGACACGGGTGTGAGCCCTGGTCTGGGAGGATCCCACATGCCGCAGAGCAGCTAAGCCCGTGAGCCACAACTACTGAGCCCGTGAGCCACAACTACTGAGCCCGTGAGCCACAACTACTGAGCCCGTGCCCTAGAGCCCATGCTCCGCAACAAGAGAATCCACTGCAATGAGAAGCCCACGCACCACAACGAAGAGTAGCCCCCGCTCACCGCAACTAGAAAAAGCCCGTGCAGCAACGAAGACCCAACGCAGCCAAAAATAAATTAATAAATAAATTTATTTTTAAAAAAAGTAAGGACAAAGTAGGAGAAATTATTATTGAAATACACAGTGAGGTCTTTTTTGATATATCCCAATATGAACAGTAAGTGAATGTTTTATGGGAAGGTGTGCATATGTTCACAGAGTTTAAGAAGAGGGCAGATGTCACTAGTAGACAGTCGTTAGCCCTTTCCTGTCTGCCTCCCCCCTCAGGTGTCCTTGAATCCAAGCTCCTTGTCGTCCTTAGCGATGCTTTAGCTTTAGCCGTTTCTGTGCCCTGACAGCGTTGTCACATACTCTTCCGACGGCGCGTGGTGACACGGTGAAGTCTGTAACGATGTTGGTGCTCCTTTTTCACTGTGGCGAATATTACCTGCATTAGCTCTGACAGAGACAGCCTTTCTCTTTCTTTACCCTGGGGCTTCCCTGGGCTTCTGCAGTCATGATTTCAGTTGCAGATTAAAATGTCAAATGCCACATTCTCAAGATTAGGTTTGGTCTTCAACATCCGGGGAAGCGCGCCTCCCCATGGCTGCAGGGGGAATGGGTGCCACCCCTGCCTCCTCGGGAGGGGTGTCCCTGGAGCACACCACCTGCGCGGGTCCTGGACACGCCAGGCGCTTTCAGCCCCGTAGTCAGAATTAGCGCTTGTGTATTGGAAAATAGTAGTTTTCGGAGCTCCTGTTTTTAAAATGGGGAGGAGAGCGACTATTTTCCAGGTCATTGGGAGTGTTATTTAGTTAATGGAGGATGTAGGATGCCTCGCACGTTCTAACTGCTCAACGAACGACATTTCGGAATACGGGCAGATGGTGTGACATCACCTGCATGTGGTGAGCGCCCGCCTGTGCTGGCACGCTCTGTTCATTCTCATCGCTCCATCCACCCCACTGCTCCTCATGACTGTGCCCCAATGCTCTGGCTGCAGACAGACAGACGGCAGGGGCACAGCTGCCTGGTGCCTCCCCGGCCTCCTGGCTGGTGAGTTGGCAGGACTTGGAGTAGAACCCAGAGCTGGTGACACTTGTGCAGTGTGGCTTCCACTGCTATGTGCACACGTGCCAGTAAGTGCTTTTGATAGTCAGTTACTTCCGAAATGGGGGAGGGGGGATAAATTAGGAGGTTGGGATTAACACATACACACTCCTTTATAAAACAGATAACCAGCAAGGACCTAATGTGTAACACAGGGAACTATACTCAACATTCTGTAATAACCTATGAGGGAAAAGAGTCTGACAAAGGATATCTAGCTATATATCTATATAAAACTGAATCACTGTGCTGTACACCTGAAACTAACGTGACATTGTAAATCAACTATACTTCAATAAAGTAAAAAAAAAAGTATATCATGGAAAGGTTTTTTTGTGTGTGTGTGTGGATTTACTATTGAGTGGATAACTTTTTTAGAATTATGGGTTTGTTTGGTAAATCACTTCTAGTACGACACAGAATGGGACCCTTAAAAACTGATCATTTTTGTTGGCAGTTAAATGGGAAAGAAAACTATTTTCTTTGTTTTGTGGGCTGGGGAGCGTAAGATTTTAATGGTCATTGTTTCTCCTTTGGGAGGAAAAAAACTTCCAAAGACTTAGTTTTAGGCAGAGAAGCAGGCAAAGTTTAAAACTCTTTAAAGATAATTTTCTGTCATTTAAATTTGCTATTTAAAAGTTTTCTTTATATAAAAATTTTTTGTTATTAAAATTAACAATACTTGCCCGTTGTAGAAATTTGGAAGGTATATTATTAACATAAAATTTGGGGCTTCCCTGGTGGCGCAGTGGTTGAGAGTCCGCCTGCCGATGCAGGGGACACGGGTTCACGCCCCGGTCCGGGAAGGTCGCACGTGCCGCGGAGCGGCTGGGCCCGTGAGCCATGGCTGCTGAGCCTGCACATCCGGAGCCTGTGCTCCGCAACAGGAGAGGCCACAACAGTGAGAGGCCCGCGTACCGCAAAAAAAAAAAAAAAAAAAAAAATTTGAATTCCACACCCTTAGGGATAACATCTGCACTTCGAGAATTTATCTTTCTCCCCTTGGATAATGGTCTTCTGGAGCCTTTCACTTTCCATCTCAAATGTGGGGTGACTGCTCCCCTGGCCTACTGCACAGTTTGCATTCTTCAGCTTCCTTTTACTGTACCTATGAGCCAAACTCATTATTTCTGAATCCTTGCCTTCTTTCTTGGTTTAGACTTTTATTTTTGCTGAAGGGCATCTCCAAGTAACTTCCCAAGAAAGACTACATGGAAAGTAAGTTTTCTGCCTCTTTATATATTTGAAATTATCTTCATGCAACTTTAGGTTGAAAATATCTTTCCCTTATAACTTTCAAGATATCGTGCCATTATCTTTCAGCGTGTAGTATTGTTGATGAGAAGTCTGATGCTAGTCTAATTCTCTTAACGAGTAGTTGACCTGATTTTCTTTCTTGAAGAGTAGTAGTAGGATCTTCCGTGTTCCTTGATGTTCTTAAATTTCACATTGTGTCTGTGTGTCTGTGGGCCCCAGTCGTTGCGGTGCGTGGGCTCAGTAGTTGTGGTGCACAGGCCTAGTTGCTCTGTGGCACGTGGGATCTTCCTGGACCAGGGATTGGTCCCATGTCCCCTGTATTGCCAGGTGGGCTCTCAACCACTGCACCGCCAGGGAAGCCCCTTTTAATTAACTTTTAATTTTAGAACTCTTTTAATTTACAGAGAGTTGTGAAGATAGACGGAAAGTTCCCATATAACCCACATTCACTTTTTCCTGTTGTTAATGTGTTACATTAGGATGGTCTTTTATCATAATTGTTCTTATCAGGGTGCCAGTGTGGTCAGCTTCTGGTGAGGCCTCTCTCCCTGGCTTGCAGATGGCTGCCTTTTTGCTGTGTGTTCATGTGGACTTTTTTTGGTGTGTGTGTGTGTCTGGGGAGGGAGAAGGGCAGGAGCTCCCTCTCTGGTGTCTGTTCTTATAAGGGCACTAATCCCATCCTGAGGGCCCTGCCCTTATGACCTGATTACATCTCAAAGGTTCCATCTCCAAATTCCATCACATTGGGGGTTAGGGCTTCAGTGTATGGATTGGGGGGATACAAATATTCAGTCCATAGCAAGGTCCTTCCTGTGACCCAGGACCCTGTGTAGGATATTCCCATTTACATTTAGTTGTCAATGTTTCTTGGGTTCCTCCGGACTGACAGTTTCTTAGACTTCCCTTGTTTTAGGTGACCTGATAACTTTGAGAATCATCAGGGATTTTGTAGAAAGCTCCTCAGGTGGGGTTTGTCCAAAGTTTTCCTCACGACGAGTCTGGCTGGTGGATGTCTGGGAAGCAGAGCACAGAGGTGCAGTGTCACTTCCGTCACGTCATAACCAGGGCACGTCTTTCAACCTGACCTAGCGCTGTTGATGTCAGCCTTGTCACCTGGCTGAGATGACGCTCGTCGGGGCTCTCCATGGATGCTGCTCTTTTCTACGCTGCCTCTCCACAGTGTCCTCCGGAAGAGGGCATCTGGGCAGCCCGCACGTGGGGGCAGGCCATCTGCCGAGCTGAACAGAGGAACGAGCTCATCTGGTTTCCTTTCGGCTTGTTAGTGCGTGGAGCGCTAGAGGAGAGCCAGGCGGAGCAGAATGTGGCGTGTGAGCAGCGGCTTTGCTCGGGGGCTCCTGGGGGAAGGGGCTGCCGTGACTTACTGGTGAGGGATGTATGTGAGGGAGAGGAGTCTGGGGCGACGCGTGGTTGGCCTAAGCAGCAGGTCAACGATGGGGGCTCTGGGGGCGATGTGGCTTTTGGAGCGTGGGAAGGGAACGATAGAGAGTCTCCTTTGGCCGTGTTAAGCTTAGGGAGCCTGTTAGACTTGAAGAAGGAATGCTGAGTAGACCATTGACTGTGAGTCTGGAGTTCAGGATGGAGGGCAGGGCTCAGGACGCAATTCAATAATTCTGTTGTGCTTTCAGACTAAGACTTTGGTTTGGTAGAATAAAGAGCCTGTGGTAGTTTGATCAGAATGATGAGAAAAATTAAAATCAAACAAATGTCCTTTCTGAGCGCGTCATGAACAAAAAGAAGAAATGATGATTTGGGTCAGCATCAGTAGCCCTGTGTCCCAGCTTTTATGGCCAGTTGAGCAGTGGGAAATCCAGAATTTGATTCGGATGTCTTAGTTTTTTCCCCGAGGAACTGTGTGCATATATTTTGGGGGTCTGGGAGACAGCCAGTGTGCAGGGCATTACATCTCCTCCTCCTTAGAGGGAAGCCAGGCAGGAGTGGGAGGCCTCCCGCAAGCTGGATTTTGACGCGGCCACGGCTGTGTCTTTTGTCTTCTCTCAGGCAGAACGCCAGCCCTGTGGCCCCTTCTGGATCCCTCCTGCTTGCGTTCCCTCTCCTGTGACCAGTGCGGGCGACCGGCTTTCCTGTCTTGGTTCCTCTCCTGGTGATGATGAAGAGAGGAGACTGAGGGATTTATATTATTTGGCGCCATAATAGGACTTTCTAAAGGTCTTTGACAGTTACACATCAAATTACGTAACATTTGACCAGCGGTACTGATGGCTTAAGTGTTAAGTTGCTATATACATAGAAGGTGGTCCATTATCACTTAGAAAATGGAGTAAGTGAAGAATTTGGGGGAATTTATAGTGCTTTCTTTTTTCCTTTTCTCCCCCAAAGCTCTTTACTTGTTTTTAGATCCCTTTTGTACCAGTACGTCTTCCCTTTTCTGGGGAGTTTTTATAAAAATCAGATTTGCAGGAGATTGTGTACCAGCACCACGTGCTCTCAGAGGATGGTGAAACCCTCCCTCATGCTTCCAGCTTCAGGAGAACCCTTCCAACCTCCCTGGGTGCCCCTCTTAGGGTTCATCCAGGACAGGAGTGACTTCCAGAGTTTGGGGTTTATCATTTCCTTGCTGTTCTTCATAGTGTTAACCACAAACGTGTGTATCTGTAACAGCATCCCGTTTAGTTTTGCTCAGTTTTGATTTTGACCTTTATGTAAATGATTCATACTGTGTGTTTTCTTCTGAGTCTTGCTTTTTCCATCAGGTTATGTTTATTTACATTGGTGGCTGTTGCTGTGCTTCGTACATTTTCACTCTGGACTGGTGTGAATATACTCTCACTTGTGTTCTCCTGTCCAAGGACGTTTGCATGGTTTCCGGTTTCTTACCATATAAACAATGCTGCACTGGACGTTCTTGTTCATGTGTCCTTGTCACATGTGCAAGAGTTTCTCTAAGTTTTGTCTCCCTACTGGTGGCCTTATGGTCATGGAGATTGTATCTTTAACTTTACTAAACAATGGCAAAATGTTTTCCAGAGTGGTTATATCAGAATACAGTCCCACCGACTGTGTATTAAAAGTTCTTTTCTTCCTCATCCACACCAGCACCTGGCTCCTGTTGTTACCAGGTTAAGAAATTTTGGCCAGTCTTGTGGGTATGAAAAGATCTTTTGTGATTTCCATTTTCATTTTTCCTGAACGAGTGAGGTTAGTGTGTTTTCATGTAGCTCCTGGCCATTTGTATTTCCTCTTCTGTGAAATGCTTAGTCCTGTCTTTTGCCTGTTTTTAAATTGGGTAGTTGGTCTTTCTCATCTTGATTTTTACAGGTTCTCTCTGTTTTGGATTTGAATTCTTTCTCCATTATATGTGTTGTAAAATATCTTTTCCCAGTTTGTAGCTTGATTTTCCATTTTCCTTACGGTGTCTTTCAATGAAGACATTCTCGATTATTTATTTATTTTAAAAAGTAATTTTAAAAATTAAAACATTGTGATAACATATATAAATATATAGAAGTTACCATCTTAACCACTTTTAACTGTATGATTCGGTAGCGTTAAGTATATTCACATCATTGTGTGACAGATCTCCAGAACTTTTTCATCTCGTGGAATGGGAACTGTATACCCATTAAACAACTCTCTGTTTCCCCTCTCCTCCAGCCCCTGGTAACCACTATTTTACTCTCTGTTTCTACGAGTGTGACTATTCTAGATACTTCCTGTAAGTGGAGCTCCCCTCCTGGGGTCTGAACCAGCTGACCAGCTAGGCAGACCACGTCAGGTCAAGGATCAGAAGTATGTATCATGTTTGTTTGGGGGTTTTTGGTATATTTCATAATGTAGAAGTGTAGATAGAGGGTATTCTTATTTTCATATTAAGAAACTATTGCATAAAGAGGTAATGAATGCCAGAGACTACCTGGTCAGGGCCAGAGCAGGGATTTGTGTCTATGGTTTATTAGGTAGTTATGAGCTGCTTACTTTAGACCTGCAGCCCTCGGCCTGCTGTGATGCGCTTGGTGCCGTTCACCATGGTCCCGTTTCTGTGCTCTTTGATACGTGTAGCTCCCAGCAAACTAGTTGCATCTCGATTGCCTTTTCCTTTGAGGGGAAACTTTATTAAAGTCAGTCGTTCACAAACTTGACTACTTTAACTTTCATTAGTAATACGTACTTGTGACACATCTCAAGAGACTCCCCTCCTATAAGTCGAAATCGCTGCCTTTGATGAATTAATTATGTGACTTTATCAGCTCTGTGGTGCTGCTTAATATTCACCTAGGAGTTGGTGTAAATATTTGATAATCTGTGTTGTACAGATGGTCTGCCAGCTGTGGCTTCTCTCCTAGCCCGAGGGCAGAAACTTGTTAGCAGTTTGCTGGGGCAGTGAGTGTATCAGACTGGTGGAGTCTGGCCTTCCAGGACAGCCTATGTGGCAGGACCCAGGTGGATCTCTTGTGATTGACTTACCACATGACACTGCAGAGTTTGGAGGTCAAATTCTTACTGCGATTTAGATCCAAGAATTACTTTTTAGCTCCTGCTTAGTGTTCAAATAACATCAAGCAATAGGAAGAAGAGATGACACATAAATTTGGAATAATATGGCGATCAGAATAAGGTAAAACAAAATATGAGTTTGCAAGAGTTTAACACACATGTGTCACGTGCTGGTCATATGTCAGAAACAGATGCTGAGGAATACAGTAAACGGAATAGACGAAAATCCCTGTTCTCATGAAATGTACATTCTAGTGATTATCTTAATGATTTACTATAGGATAATTCAAGCTACATGACATTAACAGGCATAATGATCAATTGTGATTTTCTGGGTAGCAGTGTCTGAAACCTTTAAAAGTTCTAGAAAAAAAAAAAGGAATTAAACATGCTTACATTGGCTCATTCAGATAATGTGTTGTTTAAATGCTTAATGCCTAAATATTCCAAAGGCAAGGTGTTCAGACCCCAAGGTAATCATTAAAAGTTAATACTTTTTATGTTGACATGATTGTTATTGAAAGTGTACTGTTTTTGATGGGAGGCAATGTAATTTCAAAATCAAGTCAACATATTTGTAAGTTGATATTGTATTGAACTGAAATCTGATGATAATGAGGTAGCCCAGGAGAAAAGTGAGTCTTTTGCATCATTTGAAGCCTGTGTAATTAATAGGATAGCGAAAATTGACTTTTTTTTTTTTTTAATAGGGTGGGTGCTTTTTACCCAGTAGCACCTAGGCCCCTGGATATGAATGCTTTCAAGTTAAGTCACTATTCTTATTTGGACTAAAGCTACTAATAGTCATAGCAGAAATGAATGAACGAATGGGTATTAGAAATATAATAAATAAGTAAACAGATTTACAAGATACTTTGAGATAGTGATGAGTACTGTAAAGTCAGTAAAATGAGATATAGTAGATGTTAAAAAATGATTGGGATGCTGCTTTAGCTTGCAAGATACATGGACCTTTTGAAGACATGATGTTTAAGTTCTGATGTGAAGGGTGAAGTGTCTGCATTTTGTGCATTCCAGGTATGGGGGCCTGGGGAGGCTTGGGCCTTGAGGCGGAGGTGCGTGTGGTGTGTTAGGGAAGATCCCGCGTTGAAAGGTAGCCAGTGAGAGAAATAGTGGTAGATGAGGCTAGAAAGGGGGCCTGGCTCTTTGAGGGCAGAGTAAGGAGTTAAGATGTTATGGTGACCATGATGGGCAGTCTGCTGGATGGAGTGTTTTTTTAAAGAGGAGGACTGACATGGTCACATGACTGTAGTGTGGTGCCCAACTTGGAGAGGCAAGAGGGGACATAGGGAGCCCCTGTGGGCTTGGGCGTCCAGGCAAGAAGAGACGGCAGCAGTGGAGATGGAGACAGGGCATGCATGGCACATGCAATATGGAGACAGAGCTAAAAGGACTTAGGGACGGATTTGACGTGGAAGGTGTTAAGAGTGTGTGCTTGCTGGGTGTTGGGTTGAGCCACTGAATTTGTGCTGGTGCACTGGCTGAGATAGGTAGATTTGGGGGAGAAGTTGCCTGGATGACTAAGTACCCTTTTGACTGCAGCGAGTTTAGTATACTTATCATTGTTCAAGGAGGTGGCGAGTCTGAAGCTCCGTGGAGAGATCAAGATTAAAATTACAAAGTTAGGTGTCAGCAGTGTAGACATGAATTCCTGGGAGAGGATGGAATCTTCAGTTTCCTCCTTTAAGTTGAGGAAGTCGGACCGCATGGTCTTTCCTTCTTTCTGAAAATCAGACATTTATTGAGTCACAGAAGCTGTCTGTGAGAAACTTGAAGTGATGGGAATTTTCACTAAAATTCTTTTAGCTTTTTAAACCGTGAAAGTGACGAATGGGAAGGAAATACAGGCGTTTAAGTATTCCACATCTGTATTCCTTCCAAAATTGCTTGTCAATTACTTGTCCACAAAGCAGGATATATAACTGAAATGAAATATCTTTCCAAAAGCAAAGGTAATCTCAATCACATTGTTAAGGTTTGCAATTAAACCCAAATGATGGTCAATGTGGATTTATTTTTATTAAAACATTTAAACAGCTTTATTGAGGTATAATTGACGTACAATAAAATGTGCCTTTTTAGAGTGTACAATTGAATGTTTTGACAAATGCATCCATCCGTAAAGCCACCACTGCAATAAAGATAACGCACGTCTCCATCACCCCAGAGTCTCCCTGTGTCCCCTAGTAATACCTGTCTCTTGCTTCTCCCTGCCCTGCATCCCCAGGCAACCGCGGATCTGCTTTTTGTCATTATGGATTAGTTTGCATTTTCTAGAAATTTGTACAAATAGAATTGCACTCTTCATTTTTCTGAATTCTTTTACTCAGTTTAATTATTTTGAGATTCATCTATGTTGTGAGTGTCACAAAAGTTCATTCCTTTTTCTTGCTAAGTAATATCCTCTCTGTGGATGTACTAGCATTTGTTTATTGCATCATTGTGAATTTAGACTCCTCTTCCTTTTTCCCTTTAGTAAGTCTTCTGATTTGCTAATATTATTTGTAACCACCTAAGAGATAAATATTGAGTCTCTCTCTTTCACCACAAATGCTCCTAATAAAAGGGGAGATGGTTCCTTGTTCTTATATTTATTTCTCCTTTATCCTTTTTAGGAATGAGCTCCTCAGTCATTTGTCGGAGTACGTTTGACAAGTGGTGTTGATGCGAAGCAGATCAGCCCTTGTTTTGTGTCTGTGCTCTGTGTGATATTTTGGGATGTGTGTATGGTGAGTTTATTTTATCTGGGTTCAGCTTATTTCCGTAGATTGCCTTTACTTGAGTTTCATAATTTAGCAGTTGTGGATGCAATTAATCTAGCACCTTTTAATTTTCCAAGCAGTTAGAAATAAATTCCTTCTTAGTTCATAGGAATCTTGTATAGATGGCAAGACTGAAATTAAATAAACTCTCATTAACCTCGTAGGTAAGAGGTGTGTCCTTTTAATCTC
This sequence comes from Aethalodelphis obliquidens, assembly GCF_003676395.1. Classification (NCBI taxonomy): domain Eukaryota; kingdom Metazoa; phylum Chordata; class Mammalia; order Artiodactyla; family Delphinidae; genus Aethalodelphis; species Aethalodelphis obliquidens. The sequence continues at coordinate 37,335,465 of NW_020837956.1, forward strand.
TGGTGTCCTGATTGAATCACTTGCTTTCTGCTTCTGTTTCGGTGCCTTTGAGAAAGCTTACTACTTTTTGGTTTCTGTGGATGATCTGAGAATACACTTCAGGCTCTGTCAGAGCCGGGAGTCTGGCTCTTTTTAACGTCGTCAAATTTAGCACAGAGTAGGAGGTTAGGGGATGTCTGGGCTCTCACTTTGCAGCTCTCTGTGCTGTTGTCTGGGAAGGAAGAGGAGGGAAAGTTGTATCTAAGGGCCGGCCCTGTCCTGGTGGACACGGGGCTTTGCGGGCTAAACCCAGTGTGCTTTGTTTATGTGGGATTCGGGTAGGCAGTTGCCATGTAATTCAGGAGGCAGGATGGAGCCCCAAGAGGCGTGCCCTCTGCCTCCCAACCTGCCTGGCAGCCACCGTTGTTATAGCTCATTTGTGTGTCTTCTTGCCCACCTCTGAGTTTTATGAGTGCAGAATCTGCCATGTCTGTGCTTTCTTCTACCTAAATAGCGTTTACAGAATGTTGAGTAGAATGCATACTTATGCTTACATATTTATTTTTTATTTCTTGTTATGGAGTTTCTAATTGGAGCAATTATTATTAAGGCCTTAAGTCTCTAAGGAAGAAGATAAGGTATGAGCTGGTATATTCATAATACTCTATACTATTTAGGCAAACTCTTGAAGCATATTTTTTTCCTCCACTCTTTCAGTAAATTAAAAGCACAGATGGAGCCAGGCACTGCAGTCTGGGATGGGTAGGGATTCATAGATGAATAAAATTTGTTCCCAAGCCCTGAGAAGTTCACAGCCTAGAGGGGAAGTCAGACTAATAGTCCAGTAAGTGACAAGTGCTGTACAGAACTGATTTAAAAAGTGTTCTGGAAGCCCCAAAGTATGAGTACAGGTTCCATAGTTTCTATTCGAGGAGCGGGGTGATCCCGTTAACTAAGATACGGGTCCTTGGAGGAAACAAGCCAATTGGGTAGAATGGTAAGATAGACGAGGATGCAGTGAAGAATTCTGTTCATGTGTCCAATTTGAGTTTTGTGCAGAATGTTATTCTTCTGGCGAATCTGTAGATTTTCATGGCAGTTTATAAAGACTTGTTTCCCAAAGTTTTGGTTGGGATTCACTTTTACTATTTATGGGGAGGTTGTGGTTGTTGAACTAAATGAGTTTAATTTACCAATGTTGCTTCTAGTAGGAGTGGAGTTTAATTTACCCTATGCTTGAAAGAGTTGTTTTTCTGTGGCAGTGGCCTAATCGTGTTTGAAAATGCTTATATGCTGTAGGACCTGGCTGCCGTTGTGTTAAATTTAGGAGGATGAAGCTAGCAATGCAGACTCAGTGTAGGGAGATGAGATAATTACAATCTTAAATCCTGGTGCTCAATTTTTGGTTTGGAAATTTGAAAAGAAGCATGAATTACTTTATTTATTTAAAGAATCAATTTTATTTATTTATTTTTGGCTGCATTGGGTCTTCGTTGCTGCACGCGGGCTTTCTCTAGCTGCGGCGAGCGGGGGCTACTTTTCATTGCAGTGCGTGGGCTTCTCATTGCGGTGGCTTCTCTTGTTGCGGAGCACGGGCTCTAAGCGTGCGGGCTTCAGTAGCTGTGGCACGTGGGCTCAGTAGTTGGGGCCCGCGGGCTCTAGAGCGTAGGCTTAGTAGTTGTGGCACATGGGCTTAGTTGCTCTGCGGCATGTGGGATCTTTCCAGAGCAGGGATCGAACCCGTGTCCTCTGCTTTGGCAGACGGATTCCCAACCACTGCACCACCAGGGAAGTCCCAGCATGAATTACTTTTAAAACATTTATTTGGGGGTAGATAATACATGTCCATGGTGCAAAATAAAAAGCTGGACAGGGCTGTACGATGACAAATAAGTCTCCCTTTACCTCTGTCCTGTACCCTGAAGGGCAGCCACTGTTACCAGTTACTGGGGTTTCCTTCCAGAGAATGGTGTGGTAGAGACTGCTAGCTCTTCCCCAGAAGTCAGTTTTTTTCCTGTCCTGGCACGTTTCCTGGTCAGCCTTGTAGGGGGGCGGGCTCTGTGACTAGCTCTGTGTGTGAGTATGAGAGACAATGATCCGCGTCCCATTTTCAGGCGAGGGCTCTTCAGAAACAAGTGTGCCTTTTCCATCCTCTCACGTTTCCCTTCCGAAGGCCGGATGCAGCCATGATGAGGTTCTGGGTGATGGCATCACAAAACGGAGCCAGGACCCCGAAATCATCTGCGCAGGACGGCTGCCCACTGCCCAGGAATATCTGCTCTAGACTGTTACCTGAACCTCAGTTTTGTTGGAGCCATTGCGTACTTTTTTGTGTGTCTGTTTATTACAGACACCTAATGTTACCACAGCTATTACATAAAGTTTAACAAAAAATTAAAAAGCCAATATCTCTGTAACCACCCTGGGCAAGAAACAGATGATCGCCTGCACACAAAAGCCCACTGTATGCCTCTCACTGTGACCTCTTCCCTTCCTCCATAGATTATCACTTTGCTGACTTCAGCGATATTCATTTCATGCTCTTTATAGTTTTACCACTCATGTGGGCATCCCCAAACAGTATGGTTTATTGCTTGTTTGGGGGAACTTTTTATAAACATATGTTTTTATGTTGTATGTGTTCCTCTGAGTTAAATTCAAGAGACGTATGGCTTCTTTCATACAGCGTTGTGTGTTGAGTTTAGTCCATATGCTGTAAGAAGCTGTAATTTTTCATTTTCATTGTTCTGTGTGTTGCCTGTTGTATGAATACACCACCATATATTTAGCCGTTTTACTGTTAATGGGCACTGGGTGTTTTCTAGCATATGGCTATTATGAACAGCACAGTTTTGAACATTCTTGAACATGTCTCCTGATCCCCATGTTATACCTCTAAGTAGTGGAGTGGCTGAGTCCTAGGGTGTAAATATCTTTAGTCCTGTAAGAAGGTGCTGAGCTGTTTCCCCAGGTGGTTGTGTTAGCGTGTGTGAGATCCCATTGCTCCACACCATGGTCTACTTGGTATTGTCAGACTTAAAAAGTTTGTCAGTCTGGTCGATACATAATGGTATCTTATATGGATTTAATTTATATTATTTCCTGAAGATACGAGTGGTTCTTTGCCTTGCCTTTGGGCCCCCTTGTATCTACTTGACTTTGAGGTTGGTTGATGAGGACACATTTCTCAAACATAAAGCACACGAGTTTTGCCTGCGGAATTAAAAAAAAGAATTCAAGGTTCTGTTTCAGACCAGGGGAATAAGAATTCTGGGGCTAGTATTCAAAACTCTATTTCTAATCAGCTATGCAGGTGGTTATTACACAGCTGGACTTACACTGGTGGATGCAAGCACAGTGCTGACGATGCTAAAGGTTGTATCTGTGGGGCCTTGAGAACCCCTAGGATCCTTGGCCACGGGCTGTGTGCCTCATTCCCCCAGCTCCGCCCATGCAGGGTCTCCCAGAGACTGCCTGTTTACCTTAGCAGCCACTGGCTAAGAATGTAAGTGTGCTACCCAGAAGCCATTTATACTGATAGAAAAGTAACATTAGATGTAATCTATGTTCCATTGATAGAGATATGGAGGCAGCAGCTGATTTGGGGGTACTTCTGTTAATTTGTTGAGTATTGCACTTCATCTTTTTAAAATTTTATTGAAGTATAGTTGATTTACAATGTTGTGTTAATTTCTGCTGTACAGCAAAGTGATTCAGTTATACATATATATATATATATATACACATTCTTTTTCATATTCTTTTCCATTGTGGTTTAACACGAGGTATTGAATATAGTTCCTGTGCTGTACAGTAGGACATTGTTGTTTATCGATCCTATATATAACAGTTTGCATCTGCTAATCCCAAACTCCCCTCGCCCCCTTGGCAACCACACGTCTGTTTCGTAGATAAGTTCACTTGTCATATTTTAGATTCCACATATAAGTGATATCATATGGTATTTGTTCGTCTTGAGCTGCCTTGAAATTTAAGTTTTTTCACTCTCAACTTATTATAAGCCAGTTGTTGGCTTATTATAGAATGCTTGGCTCTGATGTGGCGGTAATGAACTGTCACATGGCATGTGTGGCAGTTTATACAGTTTTTCATAAGAGGTGTAGCTGTTGGTTTGGTATGTCCGTGGAAGGAGGTGAGCTGACAAGCCTCCGATGTCACTGTCGTGGACGCTTCCCTCCCTAAATGCTTTTGCAAATTTGTTTGGGGGTATTATTAATAATTTCTTTGAATATCCTTAAAAATAAGTGAATCTCGTTGCTGTTTCTTTGGAGTGGCATAAATTCCTGAGCAGCAGGCTTTCACCCTGCACGCCTGGACGCTGACTTAATTGTGAGGTTGAACCACGTCATTTGGTGTCGAAGAAAACTCTTCTCTCACCACCTCCTGTGGAACGTGCTCCTCAGAGGGCATCCTCTGGTTTGTCTACAACAGGTGCTTTCACAGGTACTTCTCTGTGCAACTTTTCACAAAAGTTAAATTTTTAATTAAAAAAATCTTAAATTAGCTAGATTTTATACCCTTGTTTCTTTCCGCTTCCTGCGCCCTGCCTCCCCTCCCACCCCCGCTCCCACATTTCTGGGGGCAGTGCTCTGAGGGTACATCAGGTCACTTGTATAGGTGTATTTTCAACAAAATGGTGTTGAAGAAAAGAACATAAAGCCTTTTGGGTCTGTATTTCTTTCCATTTGGAAGAAAGCTTGTACGAAGGGTTGACCTGTAACAAACCAAAACAAATGTACGCAAGCTCAACGCGGCTTCCCTTTTATTGTGCGTATTAGGTGTGGGAAGTAGCCTTTCGGCGGCCTTTTGTTAGCTAGGAGGGACACACTTTGCGGATCGCGAATTCTCTATATGGTCTTGTCTGTAGCAATCAGGTTGGACCTTCAGACCTCCTCTAGAAGTAGAGAGGCAGCCGTTGAACAGCCTAGACTCAGATCTGGGTTAGAGCCTGGGGTACTCACTTGTGTTGTAAGTGACCTTGAGCTGGCCGCGTAAACCCCGGGAAGTAGCACCTTGCTTCAAGGATTAAAGGCGGGAAGTCGTGGAAAGGGCCAGCCCGTGATGTGATGGATGTCCACGCCTCGTAGGTCTGTTAGTTCTCTCTTGCTCTATTTCCATCTGCAGTATGCATTTGCCTCCCCAGCCCTACCCCGCCCATGAAAGAATGACTAAGATATGGGAACGTTTTACCTTTAAGACCTTTCACAACAGCTATTTGTACATCTGGGTGTGTGCCCATTCTGGTGTTTCCTATGTAAAGTAACAGTCTGCATTTCCCCACCTGCATATCCTACAGGGTTTTTTTTCTTGATATGAATTGCTGCCCCCTCCTCCTCGAGTTGCCACCTTTGTCTGACTGGCCGAACCCTTCTTCTCCTTTGCAGCCCAGTCACAAGGCCCGGATTCCCGCTGTGCCTCTGGGTGCTCCCCCAGGCCAGGGTCTAAACTGCACCTGCTCCCGGGGCTCTCCCCTGGCACTTCAGTTGTACCCTAGCTCTGCGTGCTTTCAGGGCAGGGTCCCGCGTCATGCATCTTGCGTCTCCTGCGCAGCTGTCCTGGCCGCTAGTGGGTAACGTGTGAATTATTCGTAGGCAGTATTAATTTGGACGGGTTACCTAAACACTGGGACTCGGCTTCCTCATCTGTGAAATGTGGCTTTCTGCTCTGGACATGCTCTCGCCAAGCTCACTGATAAAGGTGCAGTTGCCAAGGTAGGTGGCTTGTCTTGGATCTTGTGCCCTGTGACCTGACCGTGACCGTGGCCTCTTGAGCCTCCTCTGGCCCCGCCCACACACAGTGTGCCCGTTCTTGCTGCTGTGACTTGGCCCGGCTGTGACTTGCCTGCTGTGGGGTTCTGCCCTGGGCCCCCTTGTCTGTCCACAGCTCTCCTTCCGCCGTGTCCATCACTCCCAGACTCGCATCTGCTCTGCTGGCTCCAGACCCGCCTCGCAGATGTCGTCTGAGCGAGCATGCTTGCCCCCTGCACACTCTCAAACTGAGCGTGCTCGAGGTGGGGGGGAGTCTTTCTCCCCTAGGACCCACGCCTCCCCGCATTGGTTCATGTCATCATCCACTGATGACTCACGGCCTTTCCTCTTCCTTCAGGCCCTGGTCCAGTGGCCAGTCCCAATGGCTCTGTGGCCTGAGTGTCCTTCGAGCTGGCTCCTTCCTCTCTGTCTCCTTGCCACTTGAGGCCCTCCTTTCTCAAGGAGGCTGGGACAGCAGCGGCCCCACACCCTGTTGCTACACACTCCTTGTTCTCGTCCTTCTTTTGCGAAAGCAGAGCTTGGGTCACATGTTGTCGGTGTTTTTTGTTTTTTAAATTAATTAATTAATTAATTTTATTTTTGGCTGCATTGGGTCTTATTTGCTGGACGCGGGCTTTCTCTAGTTGCAGCGAGCTGGGGCTACTCTTGTTGCGGTGCTCGGGCTTCTCACTGTGGTGGCTTCTCTTGTTGCGGAGCACGGGCTCTAGGCGCACGGGCTTCAGTAGTTGTGGCACATGGGCTCAGTAGTTGTGGCTCGCGGGCTCTAGAGCGCAGGCTCAGTAATTGCGGCGCACGGGCTTAGCTGCTCTGCGGCATGTAGGATCTTCCTGGACCAGGGCTGGAACCCATGTCCCCTGAATTTGGCAGGCGGATTCTTAACCACTGCACTACCAGGGAAGTCCTTGTCGGTGTTTTTTCATCACTTATGGGCTCCGCAGGACATGCAGAGCCCCCCTCTCTCTGAACCCACCCCCATCCTGACGTCATCTCCCGCTGTCCCCACTACACCCTGCTGCCTTGCATTTTCAAGCCGCAGTGCTTCCTTCACATTGGGGTTTTTTGTTTTTGTTTTGTTTTTGCTGAAAATGCCCTTTCTCTAATTTTGCGACACCGTGGTTCTCATACCTGGAGGATTATTGGGACCTGTGTTGTCCTTTTTGAATTATCGACTTCTGCGCCTGCCCCCAAAGATTTGGATTCAGTGCCTGGAGTGGGGTCTGGTCTCATTTTCTGTAAGACGACAACGTTGAAATGGATGTTTACAAAGATACAAAATTCTGTATGTCAGTGGTTCTAGAATGCTTCTGTATTAGTTCACACTTTGTTTTATGTTAGACAAATAGGAAAAGAGAGAGAGAGGAGGAGGGAGAGGGAGGGAGCGACTCCTTGGATGTTAGTGGAGATCAGCTGTCATTAGGTCTTATGTCCCCAACTTTGTGACAGTCAGCCCTTCATGCTGTTTCCTTTGGGGTGTCCTCAAAGCACTTTCTGTATAGTCTTTAATAACTGAGTTGAAGTTCCTGGTGCGTGTGTTTGCTTCTATTTTTATTTATCTATTTATTTTAACATCTTTATTGGAGTATAATTGCTTTACAGTGGTGTGTTAGTTTCTGCTTTATAACAAAGTGAATCAGTTATACATATACATATGCTCCCATATCTCTTCCCTCTTGCGTCTCCCTGCTTTTTTCATTAGATTCTAAAGCCATCCAGGGCTAGCGCAGGGCTTATGCGTCTTTTGATTTCCCATGCTTTGCCCAGAGTAGATGCTCCGTACCTTTTTGTTTAGTTATGAGATATTTGAAAGTTTTTAAACTGTAAGAAGTTTTGTAGATGTGAGTAGTTATTAATGTCAATATTCATTTTTCTGGTATATCTACTTTTTGCTTAATTAAAAAAATACTGTTGGAACCCTTTAGGAGAGAAAAAGTGCTTAGAACCTGTTGGAATGACATTTTGCTTGTATTAAGTCTAGCTGTTTCGAAGAACAATGGTCTCTCAGACAATGTACAACAATGTTCAACTGTTCTTCTCCTTGTAATGCAAGAAAAAGCACATAGTTGTCTGTGTCTTTAGGCAGAGATATCTCTGTGGATCTGTGGCAGCATCGACATGTAGATGGTGTGATTTGTTCCTAATTTAGGTCCCTGCAACAGTGATCTTGTTGTTGTTAAATGTGTTTCTTACAAGTTCCGAATGTCAAACGTATTTTTCTTGTATTTGTAGATTCTAAGGCATGTGTACCTTAACGTTCTGTGAGAATCTACTTCATAAGAGATAGAAATGCAGGTTTTTCTTGAGTCTTTAAATACCACAGGAGAGTCTTATTTGTAGTTTTTTATTTTATCATTTTGCAAAGGCAAAAGTAATGTTAAGGGAGAGAAAAGAGCGGCTGCACTATTACCAGCTTGTATGCATTCCTGAAAATTGAGAACGATGTCGTTCCTGGTGAGTTATGAGGACATTTAAGAACTTGCCTTGGGGGGCTTGGGGGTGAACGCTATCCCTCATGGCTTTCTCTTATTCACGTACTTGCCTCCTGGACCAATGCTTGAGGCCCCCAGAGCTGAGACGTTTGGTTCCTTTCAGTGGTGGTTTCAGACCAGCAGCGTCCCCTTGACTCCCTCGCCAGGGATGGTACGGAACTCCAGATGGAAGAGGGTGCATTCTGCAGACTCTCGGGGACCTTCACCAGGTCCCGACCCAGAGGAGTTTTGGAGAAACTCAGAGCTCTTCTTTTCCACCAGTTACAGGGTCGCCCAAGTCATTAAAATAAGTTTCTCTTTCTCTCAAACCATAGGGTACCCCGTGCTTTCCATTTCTGTGTCTGCATCCCTGTGTCTTCCAGGGCCCCCCCACCCCCCAGGCCTCTCCCCACGCTGGGCGCCAGCGTCCCTGCCGAGTGTAGCACCCAGGTGTGCGTCAGCCCTTCACTTTGAACTTGAGGCTGTCATCTCTGGGAAGACGCCCCGATTTTTGTTTTGTTTCTTTAGTAAACTGGGAGATCTTAATTTTCTGTAACCTTGGTGTTTTTGTCCTGAGAATTTAAATGTAACATCGAGTGAAAAATTCAAGTCTGTGTTGCTAATATGAAATTTTAATTTTTCTTTACAGGTCAACTTTGTCGTGTGCCAAGTCTTTGCCTTGCTAGCGGCCGTTTGGTTTCGAACTTACCTACATTCAAGCAAAACTAGCTCTTTTATAAGACACGTCGTTGCCACCCTTTTGGGCCTGTATCTTGCACTTTTTTGCTTTGGATGGTAAGTAATTATTTTGATCCTATTTAATGAAGACTTTGGACGTCTTTGTGAATCGAGTGTGTAGAAGGATACATTATGTAGAGTTTTGTTCTTATAGTTACTAAAAAGTTTCATATTTTTATTTTTAATACAAAAAAAAGAGTGGAGAGTGGGCTCTGTCTCTTCAGTTGGGGTTCAGAGGGCAATTTATTATTATTTATAACTTATGAAAAAGGACAGATGAAGAAAAAGGATATAAAGACATTTTATTCTGCCATGAGTAGCTCTTTCACCTGTTTTGCAGGTCTTTTATGCCAAGACAAATGAACCATTTAAAATAACTTTTTTCTTTCTGTGCAAGTGGCTTTTAAGAGTCTGGTAAAGCCCATTGATAGAACTCTATTACCATTTTTTAGATTCTGCCATTAGCCAAAAGAGGTTTCTTGTTTGGTTGGTTTTGGCGGGGAAGAATTATTTAGCATGGAAAGCTGTTATTTATGGCCCTTCAGATGCTGTGTGTATGTGTGTTTCCTTCACTTAGCTCCCTTCTTAATCGTCAGGGCTGTGAAGCAGTACAGAAACACTGTCACTTCCTGTTCGTCCCAGGTGACGGTGGTTGTATGTGACAGAGGGAATCAGGAGAAGCGCACGGTGTCTCCAGAAACAGCAGAGACGCTCAGTGGGAGGACCCTCTGCTCTATGACTTCTCCCGAATTTTCCCTCTTAAGTGAGAGCTTATGCCGCTTGCTCATTTGCTATGCTTACACAGTCCCAGAGAAGGCTTTCTAGGTCTGCTGTTGAGCAGACCGTTGCTGGACACGGAAATTCCCTGAGAGGATGGAAATGCGGTCACTTGAGGTTTAGCAGCTTCTGTCGTGGGGTGCAGGCTGTTGGACTTTGACAGTGCCTCTGCATTTGTCCTAGGAGGTTTCTTTTGATTCTTGGGAGGGTTGAAATGTACTGGTATTTCTGAATCTAGTTTTTGCCTCTGGCAATTGCACATGTGTCCTAGAAACTCACGAAAAATCCGAGATAATTTATTCAGTCTCTGCCATGTTGCCCTCTGACAGGCCCTGCCAGTGGTGGGTGTGTGCGGAATCCTTGGGGTCTCAGTGGGATCTCTTACATCAGATCTAGGCATGGTTTCTCCACTTCTTTCATAACATCAAATTTATGTCATCAAAGTTTTCTTAGGTTTCTCAGGTGATTCTATTTAAACTTCTTGTAAATCCTGTCATGGGGGTAGTGTGTGTGTGTGTGTGTGTGTGTGTGTGTGTGTGTGTGTGTGTGTGTTTAGCTTTGTGTTATGGAGCTTTCGAATACAAAAGTACAGAAAATAATATAATGAGCCCTCCTATATCCATTGTCCAGCTTCAACGATTATTAAAATTCTACCGTTCTTCTTTTATTCTTTCCCCAACTTATTTTTCTGGAGTATTTTCAAGCAGATCCCAGTCTACACATTTCACCCGTACATACTTGGTGTTCAGTATGTATTTCGGCAGCATATTTTGAGGAGGGGTCGGGGAAGGCTTGCCGTCCAGAGTGGCCAACTCCGGGACAGCCTTCACGTTGCAGTCTGTGGACACAGAGTAGAAGACTGAGATGTGAGCTGTGTTTCCTGGGGCCGTGTGACTCGGAGCACTGCCAGAGGGGAGGTCTTTACCGACGGGGTGCTTTCTTGCTGTGAAGGCTTCTCACATGCTTTATCACAGTGTCCCGAGGAGCCCACCGTAATGTCAGGTGGTCCTAAGTATTTCAAATTATATGTGATAGCCAGGATTTTTTTTTTTTTTTTGCGGTACACGGGCCTGTCACTGCTGTGGCCTCTCCCGTCGCAGAGCACAGGCTCCAGACACGCAGGCTCAGCAGCCATGGCCCACGGGCCCAGCCACTCCGTGGCATGTGGGATCCTCCCGGACCGGGACACGAACCCGTGTCCCCTGCATCGGCAGGCGGACTCTCAACCACTGCGCTACCAGGGAAGCCCCGGATTTTTTTTTTTTTTTTTTTTTAAATAGAGTTCTCTATTCTTTTCTTGGAGGAGAAAATTTTTATATTCCTTTCGTTTGGAAGAGAGTTTGTTTGTGCCTCTGTGCCGGGTAAAAGGTAACTCTGCTGATCGGAATGAGCAGGGAGGTAGCGTATCCTTCTGATTTGCATTTTGGCACTTTGTTTTTTAGGCTCAAAGGTAGTCCTGTTTCCTGTTGATGGTGACTTCTCTTTTGGAAGACGTGCTAGTGAGTTGTCTAGATATAATTGGCTATTTTACCTACTTGTATTTGGCCTCAGCTTTTTTTTTTTGAACCATCATTTGTAAGTTTCTATGAACTGAGAATTACTTTATACTTTTATTTTCTTATTTAGCTATATGACAGCAGTGTAGAGTAACAGACTGGAGCTTAGACTCTGAATCCAGGCAGACCTGGGTTCCACTCTGGGTGCCTCGGCGGCAGCCGTGGGACTAAACATGTTATTCAGCCTCTTTAGCATCACTTTTCTCATCTGTGAAATGGAACCAGTGATGGTTGTGATGACTAAAAGATGTAATACTTCAGAAGGGGGCTCAGCACAGTAGCCAGCTCCTCGTGAGCAGGGAGGGTTACTCAGGGTCAAGACCGTTATTGTGACTGTGGTCTGTTGGTACCATTGTCCAGTCGGTGGTCCAGATTAGAAATGTTTATGTTTATCCAATCTCTTCCTCAGTTTATCATACAGTAGTAAAGTATGTCTTTCTCTCTAGACTGGAAGGTCTCTGAGGACAGAGACTGTATCCCCTGACTCTTTATTCCCAGTGGCCAGTACTGTGCCTTTCGGAAAATGGACATTCGTAAAGATCAGTGGAACAATCGAAGAGGTGTTTCTCAACCTTTTTAAAACTCCTTTTTTGCTAAAAATAAATTTTTTACCTGCCTTTTGTGTGATTTGAAATTCAACATATGTAAAATGTGATATCTAAAAACAAACTGAAGTTTGGGGATAAAGGATTGTTTTGTTTGAAAGATTGTGATACATAGTCCATGGGGTTCCACTCCAGCTCACCCTGTGAAGAATCAACCAGTGGATCAGTTGCCCAGGAGGAAACAACTTGAGTCTCAATGTCACTTAGGGTACTAACTGGGTATATGTTAGGACTTTGTTTCCTCAACTCTAAAATGATGAGGGCTGGATTATAATAAACTTCTAAGACACCTTCTTGCTTGCATTTTTACCTCCCTAATAATATTTGAAAGCGTACTGTGTGCCACATAACCCAGTCAACACTTTTCATGTGTTATCTTTTAATCCTGAAAACTGCTAGTTAGGTACTGTGCACTTATTATGCTCATTTTTCTAATAAGGGCAAGTAGAGTAGCTGTGGATGGGAAATTACGAGGAAAGTCACCAGAGCTATGGTTGAGTGTACAGGCAACTTGATGCTCGTTGTGGAGGCCAGTGAAATAGAGGGCAATGCGGGTCCACTCTGTACAGATAGACTTATATTATCCCAGGAACAAAGGCTTGTACAACTGGCAGAGTGTCCTATTGCACTCCAGAAGATCGCCAAGCTTGTCATCTGAATGGCGATGCCCGGGGAGTGGGCATCTCAAAGTGATAGAGGGAACCACTTCGCTATTTGAAACATAGAACTTTTAGCTTCTAAGTTGTCATATATCCCTCATGTTCCAAGGAAATTTATTCAGTAGGAAAGGAAAGATACTTCCCCAAGAGTCTTCAGAATCTTTTTTCATTTAAGACATTTATCGTTGATGAGTTCTATTCTAATTAATAAAGCCCTTGCAGGTGTCCAGCAGGCCACTTCAGCATTTTCACATGAACTCCGTTAGTGCTGGCAATGAATAGGAGCTGGTAATTAATTTGAAAAGTGTGCGTTTTAATCATGTTTTCTTAGCTTCTTTCTGTTTCAGTTTATACACAAATATGTTTTTCTGCTGCCTCCTGGTCCTTTGGTTATATAGTAGCATTCCAGGCCAACATTGTTCCCGTGTGTGTGTGTGTGTGTGTGTGTGTGTGTGTGTGTGTGTGTGTGTGTGTGTGTTAGGCAGAGGAAGAGACAAGTAGACAGACTGACAGACATTCTTTGTACAATGAGTAAAATAAGTTTTTTCTATGGGCCTGCCTTGGAGCCTACTTCTTATTTGTAATATTTCTATGGAAAATGAAAAAAAATTAAGTAGCTTTTCCACATTGGAGGTGCCTGTTATTCTATGATGATTAGGTTAGAAAGTAATTTTAATCATAGCTTAAGATACTTATTGATACTTTTAATTGTATACAATGATTTGAAAAATTTTTCATACATTATTCATGCCATCAAAGGGGAAAGAAAATGGAAATTTTGTGTTTGTGTGTGTGTGCGCATATGTATGCATAATCTCAGGGATAATTTGGGTGGATTTTAAAACCAGAGAACTGAGTCATGTTTTGCCTGAATTTTGTGACATGAATGGATAAGTTAGTTCTCTCATTTAATTGTAGATTTCTACGTTAGAACGTTAGAAGAAACTGTGTCATCTCAGTGAGAACGTTTTGTAGATAGATTACTGCACATTAAGGACTGACTGCATTTGTGTAAGGAAGCTTATTTGACTTGAACCATCATGTTTTCAGAATAAATAAATTAGGGTGTACCTGCTTTTAAGTGAATTCTAATGTTTAGTATTTTTTGCTATTTTGTAAGTAATACTTGAAAAGATAACTGCAGATACAGAGCTGTATTGGCGGAGTTAGTTTGGGTAAGCCAAAAGCTGATGATCTGTCGGGACTATTCTGAAATCCAGGTTTCTTACTCCTTTTCATCCCTGTTCCTGAGTTACAGAAAAAGCTGTAAACCTTGAGCCTCAGGACCCCATAGAGCTGTCAGGTAGCTGGTAAACGTGGAATGCTAGGACCCCAAGTGTGGCTTTATGGGGTTTTGTCTTATTTTTCCAGCTCTTGTGGGGCTTGTGGGATGGGACTCCCTCTCTGGGGTATCCACAGAATTTTAGGCTTTGGAGGTTTGCTCCCTCTTTTTTATCTGGCAGTGTCGTGTGTTATATATAAGCACTTTTTAGCCTGAATTATTTCAGTTTGATGTTTGTGCGTGGGCTCTTCTAACAGTGTTCTTACTTTTCACAGGTATGCCTTACATTTTCTTGTACAAAGTGGAATTTCCTACTGTATCATGATCATAATAGGAGTGGAGAACATGCACAAGTAAGTGTTCACTTTATTCACATATAATACGTATTCCAACATAACGGAATTGGGTCAAGTAGAATTTTATTACATTAAAATTATTATTTTTAATAATAATTGTTAAAAATTATTGTAAATTGTGCTCACTTTTTCAAGAACTGTCATAAATACAAAAATAAAACCCTTGGTGTGCAGCACTCTTCTGCTTACTTAGAGCAGGGTCTCTCAATCTCAGCGCTATTGACAGTTTGGGCTGGACCATTCTTGGGTGCGTGGGACTGGCCTGTGCACTGTAGGATGTTTAGCGGCTTCCCTGGCCCCCGCCCACTAGATGCCAGTAGTACCTCCTCCCCAAGTTGTGACAACCATGGATGCTTCTAGATATTTTCACAGGTCCCTCGGGGGGCATAACCACCTCCAGGTAAGGACTACTGGCTTAGTCTAGGAGTGGCAGCAGTGGAGCGTTGGAGTGAGTCTGACACATTGGAGGGAGATTTAGAAGGTACATTCGGAAGGATTTAGTGATTGATGGGAAAAAGGATATCAGGAGGACTCCAGGTTCCTGGTGTGAACGGTCAGGTAGATGGAAGCACTGTTTTCTGAGTGTAGAGAACCCTGGAGGTGGGGGGCATGTCTAGGGGATAAGCGTTTCAAACAGGTATATAGTCACCTAAAACAGTGCTTCATATGTAGTAAACACTCTGGGTATTTGCTGAATAAGTGCCTGTTGACTTTAGGGTGTCCGTGAGGCAGTTCATCGATGCTGGGGAGGTGGTGTGGAGGTCTGGGCCAGAGATGTTCACTGGAAAGTAGACGTGTGCAGCGCTTACTTGGTTGAACACCAGGGGCCGGGTCCCCGCAGATCTTGCTGGCCAATCCCGCTGGGGATGTTCCGTGATATCGGTGGTGCACTGTCTCTGAATTCTGACGTACATGTGGCTCCTAGAGTTCTGTACAAGGAATGATGGACTTGTAACTAATCGATGAGCTTTTTTCCAAATCTCATGCTATTTTGCATCTTCCGTGTTTGACTCATGGGTCACCCACTCTGTTTTGACCCAGTGTCTTCCCTCAGTTTCCACTGGTGCCACCTGTGTTGATTTCCCCCTCCCTTCTGTACTGCAGTACTCCAGGTTCTTGGTGTTTTGATTTTAATTTTTATAAGAGGAGTAAAATATTTTGATGGTGTATCAAAAAAATATTTTGATGGTATATCAAAAAAAAGCAATTTTTATACCATCATGACCCTATTTATAAAATCTCATACAGATGACAGGTTCAAAGCGATACTGTCTTTAATATCTGAACAAAGGAGCTGTATGTTTTGAATCTGGAAAAAGAAGGAAAATCTGATTAGATTACTGAAAACAGGTAACTTGTGTATCCCTGCGTAAACAAAAGTCTTTTAAATCGAAAGGCTAGTAGATTCATATTGGTCAAAGGAAATTGTTTCTTTTTCTGAAAGGCAACGGCAGTCTGTGAAGTTAACTTTTAAGGCTTCAGACCCTGTCCAGTATGGCGCCCTTAGCCACATGTAGCCTGTAGATTGAAATTAATTGACATCTAAAGCTCAGTTGTCCAGCCACACTGGCCACATGGCACGTGCTCGATAGCCACAGGTGGCTGGTGGCTACTGTACTGGGCAGTGCAGACAGAGAAGATTTCTGTGGTCATAGAAAATTCTGTTGGAAGGTGCAGCCTTAGAGACACACAGTTGGATACAGTTGATTTTGTTGCTCTTTTACAGTAAGTGATCAGGAGGAAAGTGCTACTTGCATATATGTTGCCCGTGTTTAGAATCTGACACCATCCACGGAGCAGGCTATTATAAATGGGTTTGCCATGTTAGTTGCTAGTGTTGGCAATAAGGAGTAGGTGAGTAATTAAGTTAGAAAGTGTGTATTTTAATCTCTTTTAGCTCCCTTGAATTTCAGTTTATACCTATGTGTTTTTCTGTTTGACTTTACTTTTTCCTTTTTGTTTTTTTTCTTGTTATCCGTACATGCTTTTTCCCCCCTTTTCACTTAGGCCTTTACATTAATTTAAAATGTTTAATGGGTCCAGACTTCAGAATTTCATTCAAATATACTGGATGGGGCTTGTAGCATTACTTTGTTGTCTAAAGTTATTGTTTACATATAATACAGTTCTGTTTATTTCTTTCAGTCTAGTTTTACATGGTATGTGTAATATGTTTCTTTGAACAACAAGGGTTTAAATCTTTTCAAGTGAAGGATTTGGACTCCCTGAGTATTTAACAGTTTAAAAATTCTTGGATCTCTTTGTTTTATATACTTTGTAAGCTGTTCATAGTGTAGTTTTTGCACTCTCTGTAACAAATCCATTTGTAAATTAAAATATTTTAATATAAACTTTATTTTTGTAGCTCCCTTTATTTCACACTTATATGTATGCTGTTTTATTCTGATCCATAATTAGGTAACTTACCATTAAAATTTAATTTATTCTAGAATTCAGTGCTTTTTAATTTACCAGTAAAATTTAATTTATTCTAGAATTCAAAGCTTATTTTCATATAAGCTTTGAAGTTTTTGAGGAAAAAAAATTGAAAACCTTAAGTGTTAGAGGCAAGAAGAAAAAGAGTATTTAGGGGTAGAAGGTCCTATATCTTAGGATATTGATTCTCCTTAATTAGTCTGGGGAGGATTTAACTTTCACAGATTTGACCAGCGTTTCTGAGAGCAAGGGTTGGCAAACTGTCTGTAAAGGACCAGATAGCAAGTATTTTAGACTCTGCAGGACACACAGCCTCTGTCACGGCTCTTCTCAGTTCTGTCGTTGTGCACAAAGCCAGTATGTGAACAACGAACTTGACCTGTGCTTCCATCAGACTTCCTTTACCAAAAAAGCGGGTGGACCATATACTAAGCACACTCCTGCCACAGGGATTTGAAAAAAGAGAGGCAGGCGGACACACACTCTTCTGCTAGTTTCAAAACTATGAAATAGGGGCTTCCCTGGTGGCGCAGTGGTTGGGAGTCCGCCTGCCGATGCAGGGGACACGGGTTCGTGCCCCGGTCCGGGAAGATCCCACATGCCGCGGAGCGGCTGGGCCCGTGAGCCATGGCCGCTGAGCCTGCGCGTCCGGAGCCTGTGCTCCGCAGCGGGAGAGGCCACGACAGTGAGAGGCCCGCGTACCGCAAAAAAAAAAAAAAAAACTATGAAATAAGGTTTGCCAAGTGGTAATTTTAAACTTGCTATAGCACAAAAAATGGAATAATGGACTTTATTAATGATTCACTTTGGATTATTGTTCTGAAGCAGATGGTTTCTAAAAAGCTGGTTGAAATGTTCGCCTTCTTGGCATAGCTCTTGCTTGAAAGGGAAGTGAAATAATGCAGGACTCAGGACTTGATGTTTAACACTTAGCACGATAATGAAAAATATCTTATTCAAAAAATTATAAAGGGAATAGTAAAATCACAGTATATAAGAGCGATACACAAACATTCTTTTTATTTCTACATATTGAAATAGTCCAAAAGTGAAATTTGTTAAAAGTTCATTCACAGGAGCATCGAAAAGGATAATATGCTTAGGAATAAATTTATTGAAAGAAATGCAAGACCACTAAACTGAAAATAAAAATCTTTGCTGACAGAAATGAAAGAAGACCTAAAGCATGGAGAGAGACACCACATTCATGGATGGGCAGACTCAGTATTGTTAAGACGGCAGTTCTCTCACAGTTGATCCATAGAGTCAATGCAGTGCCTGTCAAAATTCCAGCAGGCTTTTGGTTGTAAAACTGCCTGTATAAATTCACTAAAATTCATTGAATTGTACACTTAAATTAGGTGAGTTGATGGCACGTAAATTTTACTTCAATAAAGCTATTAAAAAGATTAAAAAATTTGTAAAGGGAGGTGCAAGAAGGCGGATCAGTCTTAAAGTAGCGTGCTTTCTGAGAGTTGGTTCAAGAGTTTTGTATATTTTCTCACTTAGGCAAATTTATAGGTGTTCAGATGCATCCACGTTTTCTTGAGTTTAGTTATAAGAATGAAGGGTTAAAAGGAATGTTGAAAACCTGCAGTGCCCTCGAAGGAAGGAAATCTAGGTGTTGAAGGGGGACGTGAAGCTGTCTTCAGATGCTTAAAGGGAGTATATATGCTGTTCTTAGGAATCCTGAGATGGAATTGGTACCCGCTAGGTGAAGTATGAAGATGCACATTTTTGACCCAAGGAAGGATGGCCTCAGTTACAGTGAGATGCTTAGGGGAGTAATGTCTTTTGCCTTCATACACCACAAATTCAGTGACGGCAGTCATGTCTTACCGGTTTGGTTTTCTGAATGTAGTACGCCACCTTGGAGGTTGTATGCTCCCACTAGGTGTCTACTGAATGAATGAGTGAATGATAACCTGACTTCTGCATGACAGCAAGCCCTTCCAAGTAGCCTCCTAGAGCTCTTGCTTCTGGGTCACGGTCTCTGCCTCCTTCAAAATCCCTGTGCGCCATCTCAGGGCTGCCCCGTGAGAATTTTGTGAACAACCATTGTAGCAGCCCTGATTCTCAGAACCGAGCATCTCCTGGGCTTTGCTTGTATCTCTGTTCCCAGGGAGAGTGGAGTGTAGGGGAGAGACAGAAGGGATGGGAATGGGGGAATGGGTGGAGGGAGAGCCTTTCTCACTTGGTTAGAAGAGGAAGGAGGATAGCGATGCGTTTCAGGTGCTCCCAGCTGGGGCTGGGAGGCATTTTCCCTGGAGAAGGTAGCGCAGCATGGCTGCGTCCCGTGGTGTTCTGATGGGCTCAATAGGCTTCTGTGGATGGGCGTGAGAACCTAAGTGCCCTTCATGTTAGTTTTGCGTTTTTGCGTTTTTTGTTTTTTAACTTTTCTATGGGGAAGCTTGTTTCGAGTTCCAAAAAACAGTCCCAGATTTTGGAACACGGCACAAGGCAACTGCCCTTGTTTAAATATAAACAGCAGAAATGTGGGATAGTTATTAACATGGGAAGCATGTTAACCTTGAGCCTGATAACCTTGAGAAGTTAAGCAGAAGTATTTTCTTTATAACCTGGCAAGTAATTTTCACCAAAACAAATGACCTAAAGAAAACATGAAAAAGAGGTAGATACACAGAGGAAAACTGCATCTGTGAATGGGTTGCCAAGCTTTGTATGGGATGATATTGTACAAGCTGTAAGAAGGTGATTTTAACCCCACCGTCCCATGGCTCAGCTACCCACCAGTTTGAACAAACACCTTGTGTGCCACAGTGTTTCCAGAAACTCAGAGACAGTGGAGATGTGGTCCTTACCCTCTGATAGGCACCGCTGAGTTGGAGATGTTAAGACAGTCAGTCATGCAACAAGTATTTGTTACGTGATGCTGGGACCCAGTGATGGATACAAAGACACGCTCCGTCTCTGCAAGACACTTGCTGTCAAACTACCAATCACACTGTGATTACTGTTATAAAAGATGATGCCCTCAGGGCTGAGGAAGCATAAAGGAGTGACCAGCTTGGAAGGTAGTAAAAAGAAGAAAGTGTATCTACACCAGCCATTTACTATGTGCTCAGCAGAATGAAACAGTTGGAAACAGAATACAGACGTTTGGTGTTAAATAGACTTATGCTAAAATATATTTTTAAATATTGGGAAATATTAAAAACCATGTTCCTCAGAATCCTCTTGTATTGGTATCAAATTGAACAGCAGGCCTAGGGCATGAGAGAAGATCAGCTTCCAACTCTGACTTCCCCCCAGGTGGCCTTAGTGGTTCACTGGATGAGTAATAGGGGCAGATATGTATGGGTTTGAATTTAGGTTCTGCTACATTTCATTAGCTCTGGGACCTTAGCCAAGTCACCTTACCTTTCTGAGTCTAAATTGCATTAAACCGGTGACTCAGCTGAGGAGCATGTGGGTGCCCAGGTGAGCCCAGGTAAGCTTTTGTCTGCATACAGGGTTCGGTTGCCAAGAAGAGGGTTCACATTCTGGGGGAAATGCTTTCAGAGGCCATTCCTGGTCACCGAGTGTTTCGCTGGGTTTTGCTGCCTCTGGCGATGTCACGTCAGAGGTTGCTGTCAGGATTCACGCAGTCGCTGTAATTCATTTTTTCTCCTCCCAGACTATGAACTCCTCGGCAGGGATGCTTTCCTCATGTTACTACCATGTCAACTACCATTGTTGAGCGTGTGGATGACAGAAGCTCAGGAAGAGAGGTTCTCTGTTCTGTTCTGTTCCGTTGAATGAACGTTTGTAGGCTTTTTTTGCACCTCCTTTTGGTTGGGTGTTTCCGAGCAGATTATATTCATCCGTGCGGCAGGCCTCGAATGGCAAGCTTGATGGGTTGAGTGGCAGTCGGTGGTGTTTCCTGCTCGCTACCTGATTTTCTGCCCCTGACGCTGGCTGTAGAGCAGTGGGCCTGGGCATGGGGGTGAAGTTAGGGAAGGACCAGGCAGTTTTAGCTGCTGTGCTTTTGTCTCAGTCGTCCGTGACCCTGAAGAGCAGGTAGGCCAGGGATCCATTTTCACCTGTCATATGCCAGTACCACCGAGACTCCTGCAATATGGATATCTGGAAAGAAATAGCGTGAAGAGCTGCTTGAAGTCTACTAGGAAGGAATGAAGATCTCGGAAATGCCGTCTGGCGGGCAGAAGCCTCAAGTCACTTGAAGATTTGTCCTCATGAAGTTAATGAGCAGTAGTTAGTGGCACGGCAGGAACTCTGTGGGGAGAATATTAACTTCACCAAGGACAACCCCATAATCCCATGAGAGGGAATAAAATGTGGCAGGAAGGAAACTGGACTCTTAGACTTTTTCTTTTCCACTCTCGGTGGACCATACTCAAAAGCCTTTCGGGCTTCCCTGGTGGCGCAGTGGTTGAGAGTCCGCCTGCCGATGCAGGGGACACGGGTTTGTGCCCCGGTCCGGGAAGATCCCACATGCCGCGGAGCGGCTGGGTCCGTGAGCCATGGCCGCTGAGCCTGTGCGTCCGGAGCCTGTGCTCTGCAACGCGAGAGGCCACAACAGTGAGAGGCCCGCGTACCGCAAAAAAAAAAAAAAGCCTTTCAGTGGCTTGGAATGAAGGTACAGGCCCTTTGGGTATTGCTGTGCTATCCTGAGCTAAGAGCTGGATTTCAACTGGAAAACTGTAAGTAATTCTAAAATTGATTTTTTACATTATCTTATCCTTCCAACAGTTGATGTTTCAGTAATTATTCGTATCCATCACTGTGCAGAGCACATGGATTGACAGCTAATCCTAGCAGCAGCCCTGGAGGTGGGTGCAGTAGATCTGTTTCCCCAGAAGCAGGTTAGTAGGAGGTAAATCTGGGATTAGAGCTGGGTGTGTCTGATTGCACCCAGTACCCAAGCTTTTTGCTTCTGCACTTTATTACTTCTAAGCATTAAGCTTTTTTTTTTTTAAGCCTTATGATTAGGAGAATGCATCATTAAATAGAAGTACCCTGAATTGATTGAGGAGAGGTAATGGGAGCCAACAGGGTCCTGAACAAAGGCAGGGATTTGTATGTGTTGGTTACGCTTCCTTAGAGCAAAGATGCAGATACTTGTATCCAAAAGGATGCAGTGGCCTTTTGGCATATTGTGCTCGGGAGCTGAGGTTTTTCAATATTCTCAATTCCCATGGGAAGGAAAACCCATTACCTGGTGAGAGGTAGTAGGATGTCCAGACCGTGTTGGATCCTGAAGAATCTTTAGGACATACCATCGTACCATCAAATCCTGCACTCGGGAAGGGGTCTGATTCAGATTCCTTTACACCATTAAGGCACTACAGTATCTCTTTGGGAGGTATTTGAATTCTAAGTTGTGTTTCCAGTTGTAAACTGGATCTCTGTTAAGGATCCAGTCATTCTTGAGCCAGGAAGGGAAGCTTTTTTCCTCCTTGGATTAAGGGTTTCTATATGAAGTAGGAGGATTACGGTAACGTGGGGTTGCTGACAACACGAGCACCCATCCCTTGGTAAATAACGCTGTTACTTTGGGTGTTGCTGTTATATGTGACTATGTTAGCGTAGGAAGAGGTTTGCACAGGTGAGCCAGGTAATGGGGCCCTGCCAGGTCAGGTTTGTCTAAAATGCCAGTTTCATAGATCATTCTCCAAATTAATCAATTAAAAAACAAAAGGGAGTTTTGAAGATATCGTCCAATTAGATGACACATCTTTCTTGTTTTGAAAATAACAATTCATATATTAACAAACATAACCAGATAGTTGTAATAACTAAAAATAAGAATATGGGGCGAGAGAGAGGCATGGACATATACACACTAACAAACGTAAGGTAGCTAGCTAGTGGGAAGCAGCCGCATGGCACAGGGATGTCGGCTCGGTGCTTTGTGACCGCCTGGAGGGGTGGGATAGGGAGGGTGGGAGGGAGGGAGACGCAGAGGGAAGAGATATGGGAACATATGTATATGTGTAACTGATTCACTTTGTTATAAAGCAGAAACGAACACACCCTTGTAAAGCAATAATACCCCAATAAAGATGTTAAAAAAAAAAAAAGAATATGTACTTCTCATTGGCAAAGTACAAGGACTCACCTTTTCATCTTGGGTACCTCTGGAAACTAATCTTTTACAACAAGATCCTAATCCTTGGGCTTCCCTGGTGGTGCAGTGGTTGGGAGTCTGCCTGCTGATGCAGGGGACACGGGTTCGTGCCCCAGTCCGGGAGGATGCCACGTGCCGCGGAGCAGTTGGGCCCGTGAGCCATGGCCGCTGAGCCTGCGCGTCCGGAGCCTGTGCTCCGCAACGGGAGAGGCCACAGCAGTGAGAGGCCCGCGTACCGCAAAAACAAAAAAAAAAATGAAAAGATCCTAATCCTTGATAGGATGTTGAAGGAAAAATTAAAACCCATGTAACCGTCTGTTAAAATGATGAACAGAATCATTCATCTATGTGTCATAACACCATGCTATTTACCTAAAATATGTGGTCCGTGTTGAAGTTTTGTGAGAGAAAAAGCTTGCATGAATGGTCTCTCTTTTTTTTTTTTTTTTTTTTACTTTTAGGTAAGAAATGAGGAAATTGTTTTGGAAAATTCGGGCTTGCTGAATGCTGAGTCTGCTTGTGGTGTATTGTTATGGTACATTTATAGACTTGACATGGGCAGGTTTTGTCTTCACTGTGTTAGAAACAGTGTGATTTAATAGGGTGCTTAGACTTGGACTTTGGAGCTTGAATGGTGGAGTGACTTTCATGTTCAGTCACTTTGTTGAGTGCTCTGTATAAATATTCCATTTAACTGTGCCTACAGTCCCGTGTAGGGGTGTCATTATCCACTGTACAGAGAAGGAAACTGTAGTTCCAATATGTGAGGTCACTAGAACCAGTAACAAAACCGGTAACGGTCAGCCCTAGAAGTCTGTGAAGTTAATTTCTGTTGTTAGATTATTGATTTACTGAGATTCTTTTAAAGTTTTTTTGTTTCTTTGTTTTTTTTTTTAAGTTGGAGAAACAAAAAGAGATTCTCGCCTGATTACCAGATAGCATAAACAGCCTGGTTTATTTTCTGAAAAATAGCAAGAATGGAGACATTGTATTGGGACTGGCTTTTCCTTGGTCTTCACTAGAATGTGGTGTTGGGATCTTTTTAAAAGGCTTTACCCTTTAGAGAAATATTTGGATACTAGTGATTTTATTCTCTAAATAATCTTCCTCTGTTTAAAATTGTTCAGATTTTTACAAGCTCCATGCTTGAGGTTGATATTATTTCAAATACATAATAAATACAGACTTCTAAAAAATTTTTATGAGAGTTGATTTATGATGTTGTAAATACTACTATAAAATAGTGCTTTAGTGACTTCCCTGGTGGCTCAGTGGTTAAGACTTTGTGCTCCCAGTGTAGGGGGCCTGGGTTCAATTCCTGGTCAGGGAACTAGATCCCACATGCATGCTGCAACTAAGAGTTCACCTGCCACAACTAAGGAGCTGGCGAGCCACACGTAAGGAGCCCACGTGTTGCAACTGAGGAGCACGCCTGCCTCAACTAAGACCCAAGAGCAACAAATAAATAAATAAATATTTTTAAAAAATAGTACTTTAAAATACTATTTTAATGTCAGTTGACTAAAAAGAGAATTTTAAAATTCTTTCTGATAAATTAATTTGTGTAGGGGAAAGATAACTGACCTTGTCCCACCTGCTGCCGCTGGCTTATTAAACAGAGTCCTTATTTAGAGTAGTTATGGAGAGAGAGACAAAGAGTAACAGGGGAAATATCTGATGACCTGAAAAATGGCCGGGCATTTTGGTGAAAGGATGTTACAGCAAGTGAGCCTGGGCATCTGTTTCTCACAGTGAAAACTGAGCTGTGGCTTAAACTTAGCGAGGCCCAGAAAAGAGATGGGATTGCTCATCTTTTCCTGGCCTGGAAATTAACCTTGGGGTAGTACAGAGTATGTGCCTTACCAAGACTTGCCTTGGGAAGAAGATAACATTTCAGGAAGGGCTTGGCACTATTTGCCTTTCAAAGTTTTAAAAAATCTTGTCTAGAACTCATTTTGTTGGAGCATAGTTTCATTTCAAAACATGAGTGAATTTAGAGCTATTATTTAGAATAGTATGCAAAGCATTTTTCCTTAGACACGACAGCTTTAAAATGTATAGAGAGTGGACTTAAAGACTTGAAAGTAAAATCCAACGAAGAAAATGATAAAAGTTAAGAAATGAATAAGATGAAACCCCTAAAGGACAATGGACAACTTTAATTGCAAATAAGTTACTCTTATTTTTTTATTTTCTGCGATACGTGGGCCTCTCACTGTTGTGGCCTCTCCCATTGTGGAGCACAGGCTCCGGACGCGCAGGCTCAGCGGCCATGGCTCACGGGCCCAGCCGCTCTGCGGCATGTGGGATCTTCCCGGACTGGGGCACGAACCTGTGTCCCCTGCATCGGCAGGCGGACTCTCAACCACTGCGCCACCAGGGAAGCCTGCAGATAAGTTACTCTTAATAGCTAAACTGCCAGTAATAGCTGACGTTTATTAAACACAAATCCTATGCCAGATACATGTAAAATGCTGAGGTGCATTCCCATGCAATCCTTACAGCTGCCTGTACTGTAATAATTGTATCTCAGCTTTATAGTCGGTCATACAGAGTGAAGTAAGTGAGAAAGACAAAAACAAATACCGTATGCTAACACATATATATGGACTCTAAAAAAAAAAAAAAAAAGTGGTTCTGAAGAACCTAGGGGCAGGACAGGAATAAAGGCGCAGACATAGAGAATGGACTTGAGGACACGGGGAGGGGGAAGGGTAAGCTGGGACGAAGTGAGAGAGTGACATGGACATATATACACTACCAAATGTAAAATAGATAGCTAGTGGGATGCAGCCGCATAGCACAGGGAGATCAGCTCGGTGCTCTGTGACCACCTAGAGGGGTGAGATAGGGAGGGTGGGAGGGAGATGCAAGAGGGAGGGGATATGGGAACATATGTATATGTATAGCTGATTCACTTTTTTGTAAAGCAGAAACTAACACACCATTGTAAAGCAATAATACTCCAATAAAGATGTTAAAAAAAAAAAAGCCCCATGCAGCCACTAAAATTGGCTCTTCCCCAACATTATCAACGTGTGCATTTTCCGTGGGAAATATTCAGTGTCCCATCCATTTTATTTTGGGGGTGTTTTCCCTCACTGCTAATTGGTGTGTATGCAAGTGGTATAAATTATTCTTAGTGTGAATGCTGAATTGGGAAGCTAAAGTTCTTAATTCTAATTCTTGTGTTAGTTTCTTAATTTATCTAGGCTTCATTTGACGACTCCTGTTAAATCTAAGAGCCATAAGTTAATCAGTGATTCTTAACCATTTTTCTCGCCCCCAGTACACCCAACAGAGCATACTTTTATCAGGAATAGTATTTTCTATAGCAGTAATTCTCACCTCTTTGGGAGAAAGAATGGGATAGTGATTCTGATTTATGACCCACTCCATCCATCCCTCCCCCAGACAAACAGAAACAAAAGGTGCCAGCCAAATTTGGTATCTGATTTAAGGTTTGTGCCTGCTAACGTGTCGGATGGAAGTTCTCTTGCCTCCCCACGACTTCTTTCCCAATCTTGGGGCTTATCTGGCCGCTCTGGTGTTTGTTCCTCCAAAGTGCTGTCATCTACCCTTCTCTAGGTTAGCAGTTTGCAAAGTATGGTCCAGAGACCCCAGGAGTCCATGCAATCCTTTTAGGAGGCTGTCAAGTCAAAACTGTTTTCACAATAATATTTAGATATGATTTGCTTTTTTCACTTTCTTTCCCCCCTGCATGCACAGTGGGGCTTTCCCGAGGCTACATGATGTGTGATACTTCAGCGGAAACATTCGCGAATTCAGCTGTCTTCTTATTAAGTCAGATGTTAAAAAGATTTGCAAAAGCATAAATAGAGTGCTGCCCTTCTCAGTAATTTCTTTCTTTTTTGGTTTTGGGAAACATACTTATTTCTCATAAAAACATTGTTTCATGAAAAGCTAGCATCGTCGGTTTATTGTCGTTATTCTTGAATTAACAAATATTTTTAAAATTCTCAGTTTTGTTCTCATATGGTGAATATCAGTGGCCGTTATTTAAGTGGGTTATGCTTCTTTGGTTTTGTCAGTAATTTTGAAGAGTGTAGAGGACCCTGGGGCCAAAAAGCTTGAGGACAGCTGGTCTAGAATTCTCTCATGCCTCTTGTAACCTGGCCCTGTCATCGGAACCATCTGGGCTCTTACAGTTCCTTGTGTTCATGCCCTTGCCGTCTACTTCTTTGCCTGCTGCCGCTCTGCCTCTGAAATCTGCCAGCTGAGACCACAGATTCTGTACCCAAGCTTCCTCACTCCCTTCCTCCATGATTGGACGAGCTCCTGGAGGTGCAGTGAAACGACAGAGACGGGTTGAGAGTGTACACACCGTGCTAGAGGGGATGCTGGTTCCAGGTGTTCTCCTGACCTCACCTTCCTGCTGTACGTCGTCTCTGCCACCCTTGCTCCCGTGTCACTCTGTACACCAGGCAGATGTCCAGCCTGGGGTGGACACAGATCCCTATCGTATTTGGGCAGCAGAGTGTTGGAGAGAGACCCATGTGATGGTTCTGGGCTGCTACAGATTCATGATTTATTCCTTCACTTAAGCCTTCAGTTCTCTTGAAAATTACTTGAATCGACACTTTTCAGTTCCCCTTCCCATTCTTTTCAAAGGTTAGTGTAAATCTTAGCCACCTTTATATCTACTCACCTTATCCACTCACGCTTAGCAGATAACATAAATTTATAAGTAAAAGTTGAAGATAAAGATACTTCTTGGGAGATAGTCCTTAAAGATGCAAGGTAAGGCGTTTAGAAGTAACAGAAACGGAGACAAAGGAGGAGGGGAAATGTCCCTGGCAGGAGACGGGAGTCAGTGGCCTGCAGGCGTTCCTCCCTGCAGGATGGTGCTGCCGGCTCTCTGGTCCTGCCCGTCTCCACTGCGGCCCGAGTGATGAACACCCAGAGAGCATCTTGGGCCCCAGCTCTCTCCTGCCTTGCTTGCACCCTCTTCGGGCAGCTGAGCAGCGAAGCCAGGCCATTGGGATAAATCCTTACTTCTCCTGCACGTTAGCCATCACTGAGAACAACCTTGCTTCAGTTTCCTCTTGGGTTGTTTTGAGGCTTAGACATCTGAAAACCATGCCTGGCGTGGTCAGCCTGCAGTCGGTGGTGGTGCTCGTCAGCTGTAATTATTTCCCTCCTGACCCCTCCAGTCCGCTGTTGCTCTGCAGCTCCAGCCGCTTCATTAGATCACATCACACAGCTGGACTTTCATCGTCTTCCTTGCTGCCCTTGCTTTGAAGATCTTTACAGAATTAATTGAATCACCTCTTTCCTTTTCTCCTTTTCCACCTAAGTATTTTTCACCCCGAAGTATAAGAGAAGAAAGATGAGTGACCTTTCACGCAAGTGGGGAGGGAGCTCAGGACCCTTTCTTTGTTACAGTGCAGCCCTGAAGAGCAGAGAGTGACAGGTTCCTGGCCTTCCAGTTGTGAGGGGCCCAGGATCTCTGACTTGGGGTGGTAGGGGTGACATGAAGCCTTTTCCAAACTTTTTTTTCACGGTCCTGGTTTTAGTAGCAACTAGAATAGGCTGAAATCTGGATGCATTTTTGTGGGTAATTATCTTTCTCAGTTCAAGATTCTGTCATTACATTGTCTGCCAGACATCGTTTTCGATGTTTTTAAAAACTTTAAATTTTCATTTCTGTGTATTTATTGACTTAAGGACTATCTAATCAGATGATATTTTGAGCTACAATTCAGAGATCTTAAATCTTGATGTAAACTATAGAAGTCTTTGCTTTTTTTTTTTTTTTTTTCCGGCCATGCCGCGCTGCCTGTGGAATCTTAGTTCCCCAGCCAGGGATTGGACCCGAGCCACGGCAGTGGAAGCGCTGAGTACTAACCACTGGACTGCAGGGAAGTCCCATAGAAGTCTTTGCATTTTGAACGATAAAATAATCTTGCTTAACACCAACAGCCAATACCCAATTTTATTTGTGTATCTGAATCAACTTTGGAAATTTTCTTTATAAAACACAGTTAAGTGACTTCATTATGTTATAGAGCCAGGTGTGGGAACAGAGTTAGATTTCTTAAAAGAGCTGAACAGGAGCCAGGCGGTTCGGGTCATTTCTGTCATCCATAAACAAAGTGAGGACAGGAAAGAATCGAGTGGCTTCATGTATCCGTGTCACTGTTTGTGTCTGGTGTAGTGAATACAGCTAAGCTCCTTTCCTTTTTTTCATGAATAAGGCTTTGTAAAAGAACAAACACAGTCCCTCACGACTTGTATTGTATTTGTAACCTGTGGAGACCTCATGGTTCCAGGTGAGAGGGCACCTGGGCAGAGCGCCAGGGCAGGGAACCCAGCAGGCCCTGCCTTCCGAGCCACAGAAGTTTTATTGTGGAACAGAGATTACCTGCAGGTCTCTAGGAAGAAATCAAGAGTGTGTGCTGATCCCTGGACTCCAGAACCTGGTGTCTCTATATCCAGGGAAAAGCCTAAAATGGGGATCCTGGGGAGGTGGTTACTGACCCCACAGAGGACAGTGGCACATTAGTGACTGGGAACAAAAGGGGGGCCTCTGAATCTTTATGAAGACGGCATGGCTGGCTTTTGCTGGTAGAGCAGCTGGTTCTTTAAAGTGTTTTAAAATTCCTCTGTTAGAGTCACAAATACAGAGCCGATTTCCTAGTAACAGAGCTCAGCTGACTCTCCCATTGAGGGCTGGCAAGCTCTTCTTGCCACCAGGACTTTTCTAGGTGTGGATATGTTTCTGATTTTCTGGATCTATTTTAGAACTTGAATTTACCCCCCACAGAAATAATATTTCCATGCTAGCCTACCAAATCCTATTTTAATTGACAGAAGTTCCAGCTATTGAGGAATGAGAAGGTCCGCAAATTTTCTCCCTCTGTAACAGCGATAAAACTGGATCAACTGGTCAAAACCATTTTAAGGCTCTGGAAATTGACCAAAAGTAAACAACAATTTGAGATGCATTTATTTAAAAGAAAGTAGGTGACCTTTGAGTGAGAACACTGGGAATTGTGGTGTTCTTGCCTGGGCTTACCTCCATTCTTCATTCCCTGGCAGAGTAGTTCGCCTGGGGCAGGGATGGCCACAAAAACAGCAGCTTTGATTGACTTGATTTAGAGTGGAAGGCAGAAAACCCATGCAATGGTTCACAGAGAATGCCTTCAGCTCTCCTGTCCTGAGGATGTGGTCCATACGTTCAGCAGAGAGATCCTGGCAGCGAGAGAGCTATAAAGGGACTAGAGAAGATCTCAGCACAACCCTGGCTGACTGGAGACTGCATCCACGCCAGGGGAGGTCTGGGAAGGCCTGAGGGACAGGGAAAGCTGGGGCGGACTTGAGAACTGCTGGACCATAGAATGAGCTCTCAAACCCACACGTAGATCCCTCGGCGGAGGGCAGAAGCCTTACTGGCTGCAGGTGTTTGAACACAAGCCCTGACCAACCCTTGGCTGACCACTGAGATTACAGACAGGGGTGACTCCTCGAGTGAGGCTGAAAAATAAAACCAAGAATTTAAAAAGCTGAGTGTGGAGATGTCAGCTGCTGTGTGCCACGGGTGAGAGAGAGTCAACACAAAGTAGCACAACAATGCTCAAGAAAAAAGACAAAGTTCAGTTACTATATTATTTTAACGTGTCCCTTTTTTTTGCGGTATGCGGGCCTCTCACTGTTGTGGCCTCTCCTGTTGCGGAGCACAGGCTCTGGACGCGCAGGCTCAGTGGCCATGGCTCACAGGCCCAGCCGCTCCACGGCATGTGGGATCTTCCTGGACCGGGGCACGAACCCGTGTCCCCTGCATCGGCAGGAGGACTCTCAACCACTGCACCACCAGGGAAGCCCAACGTGTCCCTTTTTAAACAAAAAGTTATGAGAAACAGGGGAAAAAAGCAGTCAATTGAAAACTGTCTCTAAATGGACCCTGATGTTGAATTTACCAAAGACTTCAAAGCAGCTATTATTAATATGCTCAAAGAATTAAAGGAAGATATGATCACCATGACTCAACAAATAGGGAATATCAATGAAGAAATAGAAACTATTGAAAAGAACCAATGAAACTCCTAAAGTTGAAAAGTAAATAACTGGAATGAAAATTCATTAGATGTGCTACACAGTTATTTGTGATGGCCAAAGAAAGAATCACTGAACTTAAAGATGGATCAGTAGCTGTTAGCCCATCTATAGAACAAATGTAAGAAACACTGAAGAAAAACAAACCTCAGAGACCTGTGGGATGCCATCAAGTATGCTGACGTAATGGGTAATGAGAGTTCCAAAAGGTGAGTCAAAGGAGAAAAGGACAGAAAAAGTATTTGAAAAAACGTTGGCCAACTGTATCACACATTTGATGAAAAACGTTAATTTCCAGGTCCAAGAAGCTCAACAACCCCAAGAAGGATAAACAAACAGCTGGTTACTAAGATACATTGTAGTCACACTGTTGAAAGAAAGGACAATGAGAGCATCTTGAAGGCAGAAAGGGAAAAATAGCTCATTGCAGACGGAGGACAATGCAGTTCTTATCAGAAACAGTGGAGGCCAGAAGAGAGTAGAATGGCTTATCCAAAATG
This sequence comes from Aethalodelphis obliquidens, assembly GCF_003676395.1. Lineage (NCBI taxonomy): Eukaryota > Metazoa > Chordata > Mammalia > Artiodactyla > Delphinidae > Aethalodelphis > Aethalodelphis obliquidens. The sequence goes on from NW_020837956.1 coordinate 37,366,774, forward strand.
CTGAAGGAAAAAATTTTCAACCACAAGTTCTATATCTAGCAAAACTATCCTTCAGAAATGAAGGTGAAGTAAAGACATTCCCAGGTAAACAAAGACCAACTTTACAAGAAATTCTAAAGGAAGTTCTTCAGGTTGCAAGTAGTATACCAGATGGTAACTTGAATCCACAGGAAGAAATGAAGAGCTCTAAAAATGGTAAATATGGGGATAAATATAAAAAATGCTATACATATTCTCTTTTTTTATTTAAAGGACATATGGCTGTATAAAGTAGTAATTATAACACTGTATTGTTAGGATTATAACAATACATAGATGCCATACATATAATGATAATAGCACAAAGGACAAGGGAGAAAGTGGAGGTGTATTGGAGCAAACTTGCTATATTTTATCAGAATTAAGTCAGCATCAATCTGAAATATGCATGCTGTAATCCCTAGAGCAATCACTAAGAAAATAACTAAAAAAATATATAGTGAAGAAAATCAACAGTGGAATTAAAATAGCATACTACCAAATTTTTTTTAATACAAAAGTAGGCAGTAAAAAAGGACCCAAGACATACCTAAGACAAATAGCAAAATGGCAGGTGTACACCTGACCGTATCAATAATTACATTAAATGTGAATCAAAAGGCAGACTGGATAATAAAAGATCTAACCATATGCTTTCTATAAGAGGCACTCTCTAGATGAAAAGACACAGCTTGAAAGTAAAAGAGTGGAAAAGATATATCTCACAAACAGTCGTCAAGGGAGTGCTGGAGCAGCTACAGAAGAGACCACCAGATCTAATAAACGAGTTTGGCAAAGTTGTAGGATGCAAGATGGGTATACAAAATCAACTTTATTTCTATATATTACAAATATTCCAGAAGTGAAGGTGCAAAAACAGTTCCACTCACAGGGGCATCAAAAGGAATAAAATACTTAGGAATAAGTTTAATAAATGCAAGTGCACTTGAACACTGTAAACCATCCCTGAGAGAAATTAAAGAAGAGTAAATGGAGAGGTACTTCATATTCGTGGATTGATAAGATGGCAGTTCTCCCGAAACTGATCTACAGATTCACTGTAAGCCCTAACAGAAATTCCAGAAGGCTTTTATGGTAGAAATTGACAAGCCAGTCATAAAATTTATATGGAAATACAAAGAAACTTGAATAACCAAAACAGTTTTGAAAAAGAACAACAAAGTTGGATTTACACTCTCCGGTTTCAAAACTTACTGTAATGCTACAGTAATAAAGATGCTGTGATAATGATATAAGGATGGATATGTAAATGGTTTAAACAAAATTGAGAGTCTAGAAATAAGCCCTTAGACTTGTGGTCACTTGATTTTTGACAAAAGCTCCAAAGCCATTCATTTGGAAGGATGATCTTGTCAACATGTGGTGCTGGGACAGTTGGATATGTGAAGAAATGAGCCTGGACCTTACCTCACACAACTAACTGAAAATGTATCATAGCCCCACTAAATATAACAGCTAAAACTATAAAACTTTAGAAGAAAATATAGAAGGAACTCTTTATGTCTTTGGATTAGGCAAAGACTTCTTAGATATGACACCCGAAGGATGGTCCATAAAGAAAAAACTTATTAGTTGTACTTCATCAGAATTTAAAACTTTTGTTCTTCAAAAGACACCATTAAAAGAAATTCCCTGGTGGTCCAGAGGTTAGGATTCCCCACTGTGCTCTCACTGCTGAGGGCCTGGGTTTGATCCCTGGTCAGGGAACTAAAATCCCACAAGCTGCGTGGCCAAAAAAAAAAAAAGAAAACAAAAAGGCAAGCCTCTGGGGGAAAATATTTGCAAAACATATATTTGATACAGGACTTATGTCCAGAATATATAAAGAACGTTTACAACTTAATAATAAGAAGCCAGACAACCCAGTTTAAAAATGGGGAACTTGGGGCTATCGTCAGCAAGTCCGCGTTAGGTACCCAAGTACCTTCTGTGTGCCGTGGTCGGTTCTAGGTGTGGGAGGAGTGGCCGTGAGCAGGACTGCCTTGCTGGAGTTATTGTTCACGTGGGACCAGACAGACAATAAACAGGTAAACACAACATTCAATCAATGTTATTTCCAAGACTGAGGTGAATGAAAGAACATGGCTGCTACTTTAGATGAGTTGAGAATTAAATGATGCAAACGAGCCAGTTATTCATGGAACCAGAGGGAGAGCCCTTGAGGCAGGTGGAGGAGCCTGGGCCAGGCTCTCAGGAGTCCGGTGTTGGGTGTATTCAGAGCCCAGCAAGAGCTCCAGCCTTGCTGGTCCCTGGTGGGCCAAGGTCTCCAGTGGTGTAAAATGAGGTCAGAGAGGTGGGCCGAGGCGGATTGCAGTTAGTTAGCTTGTTTTTTTTTTTTTTTTGTGGTACACGGGCCTCTCACTGCTGTGGCCTCTCCTGTTGCGGAGCACAGGCTCCGGACGCGCAGGCTCAGCGGTCATGGCTCACGGGCCAAGCCGCTCCGCGGCACGTGGGATCTTCCCGGACCGGGGCACGAACCCGTGCCCCCTGCATCGGCAGGTGAACTCTCAACCACTGCGCCACCAGGGAAGCCCAACTTGTTTTTTTTAAATCAATTTTTATTGGCGTATAGTTGATTTACGATGTTGCATTAGTTTCTGCTGTACAGCAAAGCAAATCAGTGATACATATACATATATCCAGTCTCTTTTAGATTCTTTTCCCATATAGGTCATTACAGAGTACTGAGTAGAGTTCCCTGTGCTATACAGTAGGTCCTTACTAGTTATCTAAGTAGCGTGTATATGTCAATCCCGATCTCCCAATTTGTTCCTCCCCCCACTTTCCCCCTTGGTAACCATAAATTTGTTTTCTACATCTGTAACTCTGTTTCTGTTTTGTAACAGATTGTAGTTTTAAGTGCAGTGGGAGCCCACCAGGGAATTCTAAGTAGTGTCACAACATTGTTCCCACTGCTCTGTGTGGATAGGATTGTTAGAGGGTGGGCGTGGTGGAAGGACCACCAGTCAGAGACAGCGGGCAAGTCAGATGGGAGACAGGAGGGTAGCAGTGGACATGGGGAGGGGTGGGTAGATACGGGCTCGGTTTCAGAGGTAGAACTAGTGGGATTGGATTGCAGATTGGTTGTGGGGTGTGACGACAAGGGAGGAATCGACTTTTTCTGGCCTCAGCGGCCGGGTGGACTGTGTTAGGTGGGAATGGGGGGGATGGAGGGAGAAGCCGCTTACTGGGCAGGAGGGCTTTCTCTGCCAGGTTAAGTCTGAGAGGCCTCATTAGATATTCGTGTCGGGACAGCAGGCAGACAAGCCTGGTGTTAGGCTTTCAAGGCTTAGAATTCAATGAAATCATCTAAGAAAAAATGTACATGGAAAAGAGGAGAGGACTGAGGCTTCATTGAACAGCTTGGCTGGAGTCACCAGCTGGGAAGAGATCAAGCCAGCTTTCCAGCCGGGCCAGTCTTCACTCCAGAATCGACTTCTGTGTTCTCCTGATACACCCTAATTTACAAACCTGACTTTTTCTTCTTAGTTTCTATAGCCAGTATGTTACGAGATATTTTTTAGTTCCTCCTAGGAAATCCTTAGCATTTGCTGTCCCATCCCCTGTCTTAGCTCGGAACTTATTTCCTCCTGCTGTGTAAGTGCTCTTCTGACTCCCAGCCTTCTGTCTTACCATCCATCATATATATGGGTTAGTCTTTATTATTTGCCTAAAAACTATTTCATCGTATTGCTCTTTGTTCAAAAATCTTTGGACGCCTGTGGGAGAGTAGCCTCAATACTCAGTCGAGAAACTCACGGCCCTTCAGAAAACTCTGAATCCATTTTACCCACTAAGCTCATTTCCTGTTGTTTCTCCCAGTTTTCACTAGGTAGGCGTCAGGCTGACCAGTCTTGGCCCTGGGCACTCAGCCTGACTGGGCGGTGTCATCTTTTCTGTGCCTGTCCTGCTCCGTGTTTGCAGCTACGTCGATGTTGTTGCTGTCCTCCCGAGGGGAGCCTTCACTTGCTTCCCTGGCCTGCGATGATCTTTTCACGCTGCTTCTGTTCTGCCTCTTCACAGAACGCCTTCTCTTTGTCAGGCACCACGCCAGACTCAGACACGCAGATGTCTGAAGTCTTCAAGGAGTGCGGTCTAGTGAAGGATACGGACATCTAAGAGAGCAGTTTTCACAAAATGCGATTAAGACGCTCTAAATAGACATAGTGAGACGGGTGACTGGCATTTTGATGGCTGATCCTGGGAAACCCAGCACTGCAGTCACGATCGGCTGCCAGACATTGTGACCGTTGTTCCTGGCTCGATGTCAGGTTCTTGAGATGGAGAAGCCATATCTTATTGTTCCTTCTATAAAAGGCAAGTGTGTGGAGTCAAAGTGACATCTTTAACAAACCAACTCTGGGAAGAGATGAGACACGTGATCTAAAAATGTGAAGAAAGGCTACTGTGTATCTTTAAGAGGGTGTGTTTATAAATGCGGTGATAGTGGAAGGAGGCTTTCAACTTGGTTCTTAAAGACATCATGTGGTTAGATAGTTGATAGTCACCTATTGGTTACCTGAGGATAAACTTAACCTTTGGTTCTAATACTTTAGCAGAAATCATGTATTTTTTAAAAAAATATTTATTTATTTGGTTGCACCAGGTCTTAGTTGTGGCAGGCGGGCTCCTTAGTTGCAGCTCACCGGCTCCTTAGTTGTGGCATGCAAACTCTTAGTTGCAGCATGCACGTGGGGCCCCCTGCATTGGGAGCATGGAGTCTTATCCACTGCGCCACCAGGAAGTCCCAGAAATAATATATCTTAGAATGTGTTATTGTACACAAAGTAAAAAGAACAAGAAATGTTAAGGATCACATTTATTAAAATCCATTAACTTTATGACTGGCCTATTAGAATAAAATGCAGATACTATCAAAAAGATTTTAGAAAACTGATGTTTTGATGATGGTTATAAAACTAAGTTTTGAGACTTCCAGTTAATTGTAGCAGATTAAACAAACACACACATTTATCTGAAACTCCACTTAAATGGTAGTGAAACATCAAAGAGGTGTAAACTACAAGACGGGGGCTGGAGATGGCATAAGAAGCCGAAACCGAAGTGCCTGCGAGGATGGTGCTGTTGAGGACCAGCTAGCCTGTCCTGCCAAGTCCAGGGCTGGATCCGGGAACTGGCCTGGCAGCCTCTGGAGAGCAGAGCCTGCATGTGGGGTGTAGGGCTGTGGAAGGCTGTGTCCTGGTGACCGGTGTCAGACCCTTTGACTTTGAAATGGTGCATGTGTTACTTTCATAAAAGTAGACGTGAAGGAAAAGCCGAGCGCACTCCGGGATGCTGGTTTTAGAATAACAGCCTCATATGTAGGCCACTTCCGAATGCCACCCCATAGAAAAATAACTCTTCAGGTTGCCTTGCACATAATAGCCACTAAATGAAAACGAACAGACTTGATTCATCATAAATTTTTACATAGGAAACTTGAACCGTTTTTAAGCAGTCATCTTCCCAGGTCTCTGCTGACTTTATCAGGCTTAAGATCCTGTTTTGAAATATACCCAGAAATAGAACACTCACCTTTGCTTTACGTCATTCGCCCGTAGGTCAGCAAACTCTCATTATGTCTAATAATTGTGTTTGTATTCACATGACTGTTGTATTTTTAGTGCAAAAATTTTTACCTGTGTACATATTTAGCATTTTAGCCAGTTGTCTCTCTGGTTAGTTAATGTGAGTATTGTACAGTTTTCTGGTTACTTGTTACCAAAGCCTATTTTTAAGATCCTGTAAATCATTTATTAAGTACTTTGCAAACTCTGTTTCTCACTAGTGCCATCTTTGGAGTTAAATCTAGTGTCCACCCCCTGCCAATATTTACTGCCTTTTTGTATCAACAGTTCTTGGCTTACATTTATTGCTATTTAAATAGATTAAAATGTAGAAATAACTAGATTAAGTGAATTATAGTTTTGATTATTTAATGGTGTATTCTAGAAATGGAAATATGTAATTGTGGATAGTAATTTTGGAATAGATTTTGAAACGAACGGAGTGTAGGTTTGGAGAAGTATTTACTTAGAGGTGTTTGCTTTTTAAACTGAATGGAGTCTCTCTTCAAAATTACATAATAACCTATGATATGCAGGGTTATATGCCAGGAAGTAGAGGTAAGGTTTGGAGATACCAACTGGAAGAAAACTTGACCCCTGACTTAAAGGCTGTTGTGACCCCCTAGCAGTTTTAACCTGAGTTTACCTTCTGTCAGCTTTACAGTTTTCACTTAGCAGGGCCATCGAGACAGAGGGAGGGGAATCAAATAAGACTCGGGACAGTTTAGCAAGAAATGATGATAAAAGAACACAGTTAACTTTAAAGTGAAATGGAGCCCTGTTTCAGCAAATCGTGACCAACCTGAGACAACACTGATGGTGACTAACTTATCCTCCCTCAAATTGCTGGAATTCCAGTGATCACCTGTGTGCATGTGTGATGGGTGATCTCAGTGTTGCCAGGCTTCTCTAAGCTTCAGTAATATTCTAGTTTCATCTATCTTAAATAATTCTTTATTTCTTAAGTTATCAAAATAGAAGCCTATGTAAATGTGTTTCATTCATCCAGTAGAACCAAAGAAAGAACTCTTTTTTTTTTTTTTTTTTAAGTTAGATTCTGGGGCAACAAAAGTTCGTGAAGAAATTTGGATTTTGTTCTAAGTGTGGTGGGTGGCTGCTGGCAAGTCCTGAACATTCTGGATGCTGTGTGTATAACAGACTTGGGAGGGAGTGGGAGCAGGGGGCTAGTCAGGATGCTCTTACAGTGGTCCAGGCTTGGACCTGCTTCCAGTGGGAATTACTCAGTCCAGGATAGATTTTGATGATAGATTTGAAAATGGATGTGGGTCATACATGATGTGAACTATGAAGATGGATATGAAGATTTGGATATGGGATGTGAGTATAGAGATACATCAAAAATGACTTTAGTTTTTTGGGCAAAGCAACTGGGTGAAAGATGATGCCATTAATCAAGACAGAGAAGACTAGGGAGAGGAATTGTTTTGGTGAGGTCAGAATTTCTGTTTTGAACATGATAAATTTGAGATGCTTGTTAGGCAACCAAATAGAGATGTTAAGTAGCTTGTTGATTGTTTGAGTTTGGAGGTTAGGAGACACGTCTAATCTAGAGATATAAAATCTGGGTGCTGTTGGTATACAGCAGTAGGTAAACACCTACGTAGCTTAAAATCATGGAACTGGAAATCCTTTTGGAAATAGGTGCAAATGGAGAAGAGGACTGAACCCTGGAGCCCCAGGTTGAGAAGGAATCTGCAATGGAGATTGTAAAATATGTTTCCAAATAATTTTTTTTTTTTTTTTTTTTTTTTTGCGGTACGCGGGCCTCTCACTATTGTGGCCTCTCCCGTTGCGGAGCACAGGCTCCGGACGCGCAGGCTCAGAGGCCATGGCTCATGGGCCCAGCCGCTCCACGGCATGTGGGATCTTCCCGGACCGGGGCACAAACCCGTGTCCCCTGCATCGGCAGGCGGACTCCCAACCACTGCGCCACCAGGGAAGCCCTCAAATAATTTTTAAATCAACTTTATTTAGATAAAATTTACCTAAAACAAAATAGAACCACCAGTTCCGTGAGTTTGGACAAATGTATAGACCTGTGTAACTACCACCCAAATCCAGATACAGGACACCTCACTCATCCCCCAAAGTTCCTTCATTCCCCTTGTAATCATTCTAGCCCAGTCTCCTGCAACCAGCTATCTGCTTTCTATCACCATAGATTAGTTTGCCTGTTTTAGAAGTTCATATAAGTTGAAGTATATAGTAAGTAATCTTCTGTGTCTGGCTTTTTAAACTCAGCTTAATGTTTTAAACTCATTCGTGTCATTGTGTTGATCAACAGTATGTTCCTTTTATTGCTGAGTACCCTTCCAATGTGTGAATATACCACCATTTACATATCCTTTCACCTGTCTATTAATGGTCATTTGGATTATTTCAAAATTTGGGGGACTTCCCTGGCGCTCCAGTGGTTAGGACTTTGCCTTCCAAAGCAGGGGGTGCGGGTTCAACCCCTGGTCAGGTAGCTAAGATCCCACATGCCTTGCAGCCAAAAAACCAAAACATAAAAACCAGAAGCAATATTGTAACAAATTCAATAAAAACTTGAAAAAAAAAACTGTCCACATCAAAAAAAATCTTAAAAAAAAATTGTATGTATTTAAAAAAACCCCCAAATTTGGGTTATTAGGAATAAAAGTTCTAAAACATTCTTGTACAAGTCTTTGTATGGATATATGTCTTCATTTCTCTTACGTAAATACCTAGGGAGGATTTGCTGGGACATAGGGTAAGAGTATGTTTAATCATATAAGGAACTGCCAGACTTCCCCAAAGTGGTTTTACCATTTCACACTCCTACAGGCAATGTGTGAGAGCACCAGTCGTTTACCTTCTCATCAACGCTTGGTTTTATCTGTCTTTTCAATGTTAGTCATTCTAATGTGTGTACAGTGGAATTTCACTATGATTTTAATTTAGATTTCTCCTGACTGATGATGTCAAGCGTCTTTTCTTGCCTTTTTGACCAATTGTACGTCTTCTTTTGGGACACGTTTATTCGAACCTTCTGACTTGAATTTTATTACTATCTTATAATTCATTCTTTCTGTTTTCTGGTTGTAAGTCTTTTGCAGGTATGTGGATATATTCTCCCAACCTGTGACTTGCCTTTTCGTCTTCTTGGTGGTGACTTTTGACAAATAGAACTTTTAAGTTTTGATGAAGTCAATTTAACAATTTTTTATTTGATACTTTAGAGCTTTCTGTGTCTTTTCTAAGATGTCTGTGCCTGCCTAAGGTTATAAATATTTTCTTCTAGATTTATGGTTTTAGTTTTTATGCTTATGTCAGTGATCCAGTCTGAGTTCATTTTTTTGTGTGTGCTATGAGGCAAGGGTTGAAATTGGTTTTCTTCCGTGTGTGTATCCATTTGTCCCAGCACTGTTTGTCCACATACCGTCTTTTCGGTTTTGAATTGCAATTCACCACATATGTGTGACTTTACCTCTAGACTGTTTGTTCTGTTCATTGATCCGCGTGTCTAACGTGCACAGCACTTGTAACATCTGAATACTAACTTTACTTTCTCCTTAATTATTTTTAAAGTTCCATTGTATAATTTTTTTAATGTACTTACTTTATTTATTTATTTTTGGCTGCGTTGGGTCTTTGTTGCTGTGTGCAGGCCCCCTCCATTTGCAGTGAGCGGGGGCCACTCCTTGCTGCGGTGTGAGGGCCTCTCATTGCGGTGGTGTCTCTTGTTGCAGAGCACGGGCTCTAGGCACGAGGGCTCAGAGCACTGTAGTTGTGGCTCGCAGGCTCTAGAGCGCAGGCTCAGCAACTGTGGCACACGGGCTTAATTGCTCCGCGGCATGTGGGATCTTCCCGGACCAGGGCTCGAACCCAGGTCCGCTGAACTGGCAGGCGGATTCTTAACCGCTGCGCCACCAGGGAGGCCCGTCTCCTTAATTGTTTTTCTCTGTTTGCTTACATACTTTTTGTTTTACAGTGTTCCTTGTATTTTTAAAGTGGCTTCAAAAATTACTTAGAAATGCAAAGACTGCAGAATGTTTTGAAAGAGAAGAGTAAAGTTTGAGGACTTAGGCTACCTGATTTCAAGATTTCCAAGAGAGCCTTGGAGAGTATAGACAGTGGGGAAGGCAAAATAAGGAGAAAATGCAGTTAGCACTCAGCTATGCAGGCCTTTCCTGAATCTGGGCGGCACCCACAGCCGTCTGAGCTCAGGCACCTTGGAAAGTGGACAGTTTAATTTGATTTCAGCGCGTTAAAACAGCTACTCATTTATTCGTTTTTGTCTTTATTCCCATCAAGATTTTGAACCTTTTGTTGATGTTGCCTGTTTTCCTCATTTGGGGAGAAATTCTTTCTCAGTTCACAGCATTGCTAGCCCATTAGTTTCCATAGTCCCTGAGCACTTTGTTTTTCCCTGAACAATTTCCAATTTGTATCTAATATCTAGAGAATGGGTATTTTAGCTGTGGTTTCTCTTTTTAAAATGGGGCAGTCATTCAACATTCATATTTTAATGAATAATAAAAGGTTCTTTCTGGAACTCTTCAAATCTTGTTGATTTAATTTTGTTATGAGTGATGGTAATATCAGGGTGCTTTGAAAAACTGCAAAGGGCAGAAATCCCAGCTCATAGTGGTATAATGGTGTAACAGTACAGGAAGATTTACCTCCCGAAGCAAGAAGTCCTGAGGCCAGGCAGTTCTTGTTGGTTAACTCAGCAACTCAGTTTTAATGAGGGCATCAAAAAGTTCTATTTTTTGTTCTATATAGCTCTTCTGTTTCGCCGTGTCAGCATATTGTCTGTAGGCTCGCTCCTTTTATAAGCTGGGCTTATCAACATGACAGTAGCAAGTGTCCTACTTCAAGGAGAAAGCCTTTCCAAAAGCTCTGTGTCATGTTTCTTTGACCGTACTTAAGTTTTATGCCCACGTGTAAACTGGTCCGTTGCAAGGAGGGCGAGACCACAGTGATTCAGTTAGCATAGTCAGGCTCCCTCCCTGTGTGCCTGCCTTTTATAAGGGAGAGAACTACGGTTCAGAAGTAAAGAAACTTTCTTAAGATCACACAGATAGGAAGAGTAAAAAGTGATGGGGCCATTATTTAAATCTAGATCATGTCTGTCTGGATTTTATTTGCATGCATATTTTTCTGTTTGAAGGCATCCAGTGAAACCCATGCAGTGACCATAGCACTTATAAGAATATCGTGCCCATATGTATTGGCTTATATGTCTGCTTTCCTCTGCTGTTGTGTGCACTTGAAAAATCAGGGGCTTTCCCCATCACCCTTTCCTGCAGCCTATCTCAGAAGAAAAGATAACAACAAAAGTTTGGTGTGCTTTGGTATCAGTTAGGAATACATTTCAGTTGCAGAAAAAAACCACCACCTGAGATTTTTTTCTGGACTTAGGTTATTCAGAGCCAGTGTAGCTGCTCAGCAGTGTTTATTAAAGGAGCAGGTTTCCTGTTCTGCGGTGCTGTCCTTCGCCTGTTAGGTCGCTACTTCATGGATGCAAGATGCTTGCTGCAGCAGCAGTCAGATCCGTATTCTGGGCAGAAGGAATTCACACCACACCAGCTGCGTGTATCCCCTCTTGTTCTTTGATTCTCACAGAATGCTTTCATTGGCTTTTGACAAACTCATAACTAATCTATGGTTGCAATTCAACCATGATTTGACAGAATTAGACTACAGATTTTTCTCCAGTTCAGTAAAGAAGTTCCTCACATCACGGGCAAACAAGTGTTGTTCCGTTATGAATGTCGGTTGATATTTTTGTTTACATTAATGAGTAAATTGAAAGTGAAGCGATAAAGATATATGTGAGCACTTCACTCTCCTTGTCCGTAATGTGAGTAAGAGCAACTTCTTTGCTGAATTGAATAACAGTTTTTAAATACTGGAAGAATAAGATTTCCTCCTTTTTTTTGGCTATTCACAATGTAGTGGCTACAGGTCATGACACACTTTTACAAGTTTAACGTGCATTATTGGCATTCTCTTCATTACTTCTAATTCGGCTCAGCCAACTTCTTCCATAAAGGGCCAGATAGTAAATATTTTAGGCTTTGAGGGCCTTGCAGTTGCTGGTGCAACTATTCAGCTTAGCTCTTCTAAGGCAAAAGCAGGCATAGACAATATGTATGTAAACGGGCATAGGTGTGGTCAGATAAATTTCATTTATGTAACAGCAAGGAGGGGGCGAGATTTGTCCTACAGGCTTCAGTTTGATGATCCCTGCTTTAAACATTCTATAGTGTTTGCCAGTTTTCAAGGTGTAAATACTTCCACCACGGTGGATTTAAAGCTACTCACTTGATGCCCCTGAATGTGGAATTGGGAAGAAATGCTCAGTAGCTCACAATTACATACTGTTTCTACCGCACAGATACAGGAGATGGAAGTCACCTCAAGAGCAGAGAAAATGGCAAAAGTCAAGAAGTAACGGAGAAGTGATGCGTTTGAACATTTAATACCTTTGAAAGATAATTTCTTTCATCTTATGTTTATATCATTTAGTTTTTAGTAATGGCTGAGCTTAACAACCACTTTACAAAAACTCTTGAAAAGTTAACAGCTTTCATAAGCTGGTATGAGCCGGATCTGGAACACTCCTGCAGACGGCCACCACCATGGGCCACACAGACGCGTACCTTCCCAGGAGCCTCAGCAGACGCCTGCGTACACCTCATAGGCAGAGCTGTGTCAAGAGAGGCTGGGAAATGGAATATTTAGCCTTTGGCCTCTATAGGCAAGGAAAGCAAGGGTGAACAGAGATGGAAATGCACATGGAGTGAGTCAGCCTAGAGTGTCTGCTACAGTTCTGCTCTAGAACTTTTTCCATGATATATCCATATATGTTTATATATATACATACATATGTGTACATATCTAGAGAATCTAAAATGGGATTGCATTTTAAGCACACTGTTCTTTAGCTTACTTTTTCCACTTGACTCTGACTTCCATTGTGTGTACATATAGGTATCTCTTTATTCACTGTTACTGAATGCTGTAGTGTGGCTTTCTATTTATTTTATTATTTACATTTATTATAGCTAATATCATTGGAGACATTTAGCTGGTTTCCCATTTTTATCATTAAATACAGTGCTTTAGTGAATATCTTTGTATGTATCCTTGTGCATATATATAAGTATTTTTATTTTTTAGGATAGACTTCTTGCAGTGAAATTGGCGGTTCAAAGAGTATGTACAAATTCTGAGGTATGCTGCAAAATCACCTACCGAAAAAAGATGTTTAAAATTTCATCCCTACCAGCTATGTTTGCGAACGCCTGTTTTTCCCTCCCAAACTGGATATTATCTACTTTTAAACTTTTGCCAGTCTTACTAGTCTTTTTTTTTTTGGCTGCTCTGTGCATGGCATGTGGGATCTTAGTTCCCCAGCCAGGGATCAAACCCGTGCTCCCTGCAGTGGAAGCATGGAGGCTTAACCACTGGACTGCCAGGGAAGTCCCTACTTTTAAACTTTTGCCAGTCTTAAAGTATTATCTACTTTTAAACTTTTTATATTGGATAAGTATTATAATTCTAATATGCATTTCTGGATTATTATTATTATTTTCTGGTCATTCTTTATCATGAATCTAATTTATTTTTCTAAATGGACTGGCCGTTATAATTTTTTTATTCTATAATTTGATCATTCACATTCTCATCCATTTTTTCACTTGAATTCTTAATTTCTTTCTTTGTTGACTTGTAGAATTTCATCATTAGGGATATTAACAAACATGTAGTAGATAATTTCTGTTACTTATTTAATTTTCTGTCATCTCTCATACAGAAATTTCCAATAATCTCTATATAATAAATATTGTCACATTTTGTCTTTGTGGCATTTATGATTTTTGTCATGCTTATGAAGGTTTCCCCAGTTCCAGAAATTTGAGGATATTCTTTTGTGTTTTATTCTAGACTTTTTACTGTCTTATTTTTTTTCACAGTCTGACTGGATTTTTGTATGTGTGTGTAGTGTGAACTCGAAAACTATTTTTATTTCTGAAAGGAGAGCTAACATTTTACACTTCATTTGCCTCATTCATCTTTTTCCCACTAATTTCATATGCCAGCTTTATAATTACCAAAACTTTCAGTTGTACGGTGAGTCTTTTTTTTGAACCTTCTTCTTTGTAAGGTTAATCTTTTGGCCTGTTTCTGCATCAATACTGCATTATGAATCACCGTGATGTATTCTTTTATCTGGTAGGAGAGGGCAAGTCCTCCTCGTCATATGTTTGTTTAGTTTTCCAGAAGACCTAGCAAGTCAACTAATCAGGTTCCACTAAAAGTATTGTTGGGGACTTCCCTGGTGGCGCAGCGGTTGAGAGTCCACCTGCCGATGCAGGGGACGCGGGTTCGTGCCCCGGTCCGGGAAGATCCCACATGCCGCGGAGCGGCTGGGCCCGTGAGCCATGGCCGCTTAGCCTGCGCGTCCGGAGCCTGTGCTCCGCAACGGGAGAGGCCACAACAGTGAGAGGCCCGCGTACCGCCAAAAAAAAAAAAAAAAAAAAAGTGTTGTTGGGATTTTGCTTGGGATTATGATGCTAAATTTAGAGATTTGAGGGGAGTGGACTCTAATGTTATTTGAATTTTCAAAATAAGTCTAAAAGTAAGTTATTTTACACTAACACATATACCTCTTCTTTCCCACTTCACAAACTTTCATGTGCTTTCCCCCATGAATTACTAGTGTTTCAGGGCCAACGAAGTACTGAATATTTTGAGAGATCTTTTTAATGTTAAGAAAACATCCTCTTCCCTTAGTTTACTGAGTTCTATTTGTTTTGTGGAAACATAATAGAATTTTATTAAATGCCTTTTTATGTATCTGTTATAACTATTTTTCCCCTTTGACTCACCACTATGATGATACATATTACTAGTCTTCCTTTACTGAATCATTCTTGCATTTATCCAATAAGCCCTGCCTGGTTGAGGTATCTTATTTTAAATTACAATTAGTTTTAGTGTGCTAAACTCTTTTTTTTTTTGGTGGTACGCAGGCCTCTCACTGTCGTGGCCTCTCCCGCTGCGGAGCACAGGCTCCGGACGTGCAGGCTCAGCGGCCATGGCTCACGGGCCCAGCCGCTCCACGGCATGTGGGATCTTCCCGGACCGGGGCACGAACCCGCGTCCCCTGCATCGGCAGGCGGACTCTCAACCACTGCGCTACCAGGGAAGCCTGAGCTAAACTCTTTTTAAGGAATTATTTCAGTTATCTAGTGCAGCAGGACAAATCACCCCAAGTTTAGTGTCTTAGCAGTGATCTATCATTATTTTTCATGGTTTTCTGTTTTGAGTAGACCCAGCTGAACAATTTTTGCCTAGGGTCTCATGTGGTTGTTATTAAATATTGGCTGGAACTGCAGTTATTTGAAAGCATGACTGCTTGACATCAAGAAGGTTTCCTGCTAAGGCTGGCAGTTGACGTTGGCTGCTGGCTGGGAGATCAGCTGGGATGATTGACTGGAGCACCTGCATGTTACCTCTCCATGTGGGCTTGAGCTGCTCACAGGTAATGGCTGGGCTCAGAGACAGTGTGCCAAGGACAAGCATTCCAAGAAACCTAGGAGGAAGCAGCAAGACTTCCTATGACCTAGCCTTGACGTTGCAGGAAGTCATTTCCATTGTATTCTGTTGGTAAACCAAGTTATTTCGACCAGATTCGAGGTGAGGAGAATTATATTCCAGCTCTTGAGGTGCAGAGCTACATGTGCAACAGGGAGAGTTGTTACTGGGGGCAGCAACCTTAGGAGCCCTTCTGTCCTCTGGCTCCCAAAGTTCACAGTCATCCCACATGAAAAATGCACTTACTTGGCTCCCAGGATCCCCCAGAGTCTCCTCTCATTATGGCATCAAGCTCGAGATCTCTGTCTCGTCATCTCAGTCAGGTCTAGTACGGATGAGGCTTCTTGGCTGTGGTTCTTCTCCATGTGAGGACCAGTAAACTAAAGGGGCCCCTGGTGGACCCAGTACACAGTGGTGAGCAGTGATAGGATAGCTGTAGTAGACCTTTTTGTTCAAATAGGAGGGGAAGGCAGGTCACTTAGCAATCCCCGGTCCATAACAATTGTGAACTCCAGACAGACACCTGTTATCACTTCCTTGATTAGGGCCCAGACCTAGTCCCTGCAAGTGGTTCTGTGTGGCTCTTGGATTCACCCTCTAGACTCTTGACTCCACACCCTGAGCTCTCCTTCCTTTTTCATAAGAAATAGCCGGATTTTGCAGTTGAATAGTTTTCTTAGCCTACTACCCAACAGTAGATAGTTGGGCACCCAAAGATCTGTTTTCATTTTGAGCTGTCTCTCCCTTCAGTCCAATCTCATGTAACTCCCTTAAAAATGATGTGGGCTTCCTGTGTATCTAATTATAACCCCTGCATTAGACAAAAGCTGCACCCGCGGATCTCTTTTTGATAGTCTCCTTTTTAATTTGGTCTGAAAGTGCTGTGGGACAACATCCTTAAGGTTCCTAAAAATGTTCTTGCCTCGTAGAGTCTAAGAGGTATATACCCTTAAGATTCTTAGAAACTCTTTTTTTAAATCTAAGAGGTTCTATAAAGTTGTCCTTAACTCTTTCTGAGGTGTCATCAAGAGACCCTTGACTTCATCTTTACTCTGATTACTTTAAGAATATTTTGCTGTCAAGAAAGACTATCCTGAGCCCTTTCTATTTTTCCTAAATTCTGCTCAAACCCTGCACATTTTCTTTTTTAGTTCATCTCTCTCTACCCGTACCTTGTTGTATGCATCTAAGAGAAACCTTTCAGCACTTTTATTGGGTATTTTTCTTATCTTCCACGTTACAGCAGGCAGCAGTGTTCCCCAGTCACTGTATAACCTGGGGTGCCTGGGGTGCCTTTTCTCTGCTTCCAGTTAGAATTTCCCTGCTGCTCTTTAGGTCTTTGGTAGCAATCTCCTCGAGACCTTTCCTGCTGCCACCTGCTCCCTGTCCTACAGCCAGTGTGTGTTAGGGTT
Organism: Aethalodelphis obliquidens; assembly: GCF_003676395.1. Lineage (NCBI taxonomy): Eukaryota > Metazoa > Chordata > Mammalia > Artiodactyla > Delphinidae > Aethalodelphis > Aethalodelphis obliquidens. Next base: position 37,383,383 of record NW_020837956.1, read on the forward strand.
TTCCTATGGTAGCACCCTGTTTTCACTTACCAATTTCTGTTCTGATTACGTCACTACATCAAAATGCAGTGGCTTAAAATAAAGTGCTTACTGTTCTGTGGGTCAGGAATTCGGGAAAGGTTTGGCCGAATCGAGCCCTCGTTTTCACCTGACATCAGCTTCTTCACGTAACATGTCTGAAGACTTAGTGCTCTCTGGCACCTCACTCTCTGACACTCCCTCCTCCAGAGCCTGTACATGTGTTGGTCTTGGGACAGTCATGCTTTTCTCCTGACGAACAACTTCTAAAAGGCAGGAAGGAGAAACTGCCAGGCTAATTATGGGCTGCGCCTGAGCTAGCAAAGTGTTCCTTCTACCATAGTCTACTGGTCAGTGCAGTTAGAGGGCCAATGGAGATTCAAAGCGGGTAGAGAAAGAGACTCCGCCTCCTTATGAGGGGACAGAGGGGCAGGTTGTAGAAGAGCACGTGAAATGGGGCCCTCTTTGGAAAATGCGATCTGCCACATGATATTCAGAAGTTACGTTAGGTTTGATTTCTCAGCGTTCTGTGTGTGGGTATGCACATGTGCCATTTTATCAGATATAGCTATCAGGAATATAGTAACTCTGTAAATCATTTGAATTAGGAAGCTTTCCCCCCTTTTTCTTTGCTCAGGAATAATCCAAGTAGATCGGAATTACCTCCTGGTATAAAGTTTGAAAGGACCTTTTCATAAAAGCTCCTGAATTGCCAACCTGAGAAGTTTAAGGTTTCAACTTAGCCAAATACGTTGGTCTTTTTCCGTTGATTTCTTCATTATATATGTTTAGAAAGTCCTTCGCCAATTTGAGAATGTTTGAATATTTATCCACAGCCCCTTTGTGATTTGGTTTTATGTTGTATTCATAATTCTTTAATCCATCTAGAATTGTTTAGATGAAGATACAACTCCCTTCCCCCAGCCACATGGTTAACTAATTAGGTGATAATCAATCCATTCCTGCTAATTTGCATTGCAGCCTTCATTTTATGCAATGTTATGTATCCTAGAGCCTGTGGATTTCTGTTCTATTGATATGTAAATTCTTTTTCCCATACTGTGTGTTTAATTATTGTAACTCTCTCCCATACATCTTAAGACTGAAAATTACTAAACGTTCCTGTTTTAAAATGTGAGTAAATACCACCTGACCCACACTGTTTATTATTTTAGACACCTGAGGACAAGTTTTAAAAATCCTATTAAGAATTTGTTTAATGTATATTTCAGCCAAATATTTTCATACTAGATTTTGTTTTCTAGAAGAAGGAGGAATAAATAGAACAGATATCAATACTCAACATATTCAGTTTCACGCTGTGAGCATGACTTTCAGATACATAATTTGGTGTACGGAGTTTTTTCAGAAGGAAAAAATGTATAAAGGTAGGAACTAAATGCACTTACCATTGAAGATGGTACAAAGTTCAAGTAAACTGAAGCAGACACTAGTAAAGATTTTTAAAACTTGTTGAAGAAAGCTATTTGTGGAGTAGATCTAGTAATGTTTAATTTTTTGAACTGTATCATATAGTTAATAAATTAGTTAAAAATGTATTCTTTAACAAAATGGATCTTCTTATTTCACTAATCTAGCTTATTTTCGTTTTCCAGATATTGTTTTGTGTTTGCTTTGGGTTACCTCACAGTATGCCAAATTACTAGAGTCTATATCTTTGATTATGGACAATATTCTGCGGATTTTTCAGGGTAAGCCTGTTTATCTATTCTAACATGTTGGTTAAAGGACAAAATATAGTTGCATTTAGTAGTTCAAATGAAAAACTCTGTTAGTTGAAAATTCTTTTATGAACTTAGCATTTTTCTTCTTGTAAAGTGGTCTTTTATGGTGCTACGTAAGTCACAAAAATAACCTGGTTTTTAAAATTGACTTATACAAAATTGCTAAATATACGGCAGTTAAACTTGTTGTACAGCATTCTGATATCGAAAGCATTTTCTAATTCTGTTAGAAATTTCTGCAATCACTTATAACTAATGAAAATCGGCCCCTTTGAGCCTGCATCCTTGCTACCTTCCCTCCTTCACGCCCCCCCCCTTCCCTCCGTCCTTTCCTTCCTTCTTCCTTTCTCTGGAGTCCCTTTTATACAGTCGTTTCACATCTGATTGCTTGTTCTTGCTTCTTAGCACACTGTGGGACTTTCTTTGGACCAGAGGTCCTCGGACTAGCTTTGTCATTCTGAATTTCCAAGAGAGGGCACTTGAGCATGTACTTTACTTCTATGCATTTCACTCCTATGGAATGTTTTACATTCTTATATTCAGTATTCTACTGAGTGGTAGAAATAACTTCTGGCTTTTATTCCTTCAAAGGAGATTGAGTCCCTCCTTGGTACTGGAGAGGTCTTTTCCCTGTAACAAAACTGATGGAGTGTCTATTATGAGATAAATGCAGTCCAAGTCCTTATGAATGAACTTGCTTACCATCTCTATAAAGGGACACCTGCTAACACCTAAGTACCAGGTGGGGAAGTTGAAGATAAAACTCTATAGTCTTTATGTCAAACCTGACAGATATCTCTGTTGAACAAGATACAGAAGACCTGCTTTTAAGTCAGTCTTGAGTCATCTGGACAGGATAAAAAATGACCAGTAGGGCTTCCCTGGTGGCGCAGTGGTTGGGAGTCCGCCTGCCGATGCACGGGACACGGGTTTGTGCCCTGGTCCGGGAAGATCCCACATGCCGCGGAGCGGTTGGGCCCGTGAGCCATGGCCGCTGAGCCTGCGCGTCCGGAGCCTGTGCTCCACAACGGGAGAGGCCACAACAGTGAGAGGCCCGCGTACAAAAAAAAAAAAAAAAAGAAAAAAAAGACCAGTAAATCCAACTTAAGGATAAGTAAGTGGAAAAAATAAAACAAATCATGACATCTATGAAAAAAACTGTTCAACAATAGAAAAGGCCCAAAGTTGTATGAGCTTAGAGAAAAATCACTGTTATAAAACAAGAGAATTTCAGAAGATGAAATATCTTTTTCTCCTTAATGAGATCAAAGTGGATTTTACTTTTATTAAACAGATTTTTAAAACAGGCTTGGATGAAAGGAGACTGCATCCAAAAGAACAAACACAACCAAGACAAAACAAAATTGATTAAATACACTGAAACACTAGTTAGTCAAATTAGCAGCATATTGAATAGAATTGAGAAATACACCTGGCATTCAGAAGAAGTGAATAGGTGCTGGCCATCTAGCTTATAAATAATAGGAATTCTTGAAGAAAAGAGCTACTGAGCAGAGTCAATAAATGTATTGGGCCACCGTGAAAATCTTGGTGAACCTGAAGAGGTAACCCAGGTCACGTGTTGTCATCCTAGTATAACGAAAGTAGGAACTAGCTGCTTATATTTTTAAACCGCCAGATTTAATAAGTAGTTTAACGTAGCTGACTTGAGTTTATTAGTATGGATTGGTACAAGTACAAATTCGTGAGGCCCGGTATTTGCTGGATCCTTGTAACCCTTCCTTCGTTTCAATCTTAGTCATTACCTTTTTTATTTACTTTATCTGCTGTTCTAAACTCATGTCACTCTCTAGCTAGGGGTAGGCTAACACTGTCAGAACAGCGACATCATTTCGGTGGCTTTACATAATGAAAGTTTATTTCCCATTCACAGTCCAGTCCAGTGAGGAGGGGGCCTCTGCTCTGCACAGTCATTCAGGGAACCAGGCTCCTGCTTTCCTGTGGCCCTGCCTCCTTCAGGGTCTCTGGAATCCTCTTGATTACGTAGATGGAGGGGGCGTGTCCAGCAGTGAGTAGAGCAAAGAGAGAACATGCCATGCTTTCTCCCATTCTGTTGGAAAAGGCTAGTTCCATGACCCCACAATTTAGAGGATAGTTTACGTTAAGAACAAAATGCGCGTGACATGGCTTTAAGTATTTTAATGAAATTAAAATGTTCATTTAAATGTTTAAGTATAATTTAAAATATTGAAGTATGTCAAAGAGAAATAACATAGCATTTTAAAGGTGGACAACCTGATATAAAACTCCCAGTTTAATGTGTGATTTTTATCCATTAGGAGAAAATATCTGACCGTTATCAGTGAACTGGTAAAGATTAGACAGAGACACATCAGCTCAAGGAGAGCATCGAGGCTGAACTAAGTTAAAGGACTCTCTTTTATTTTAACGGGCACAGAAGAGAAAAGAAGCATTTAGAAGCCTTGAGTGTGTTACAACACATGAGCAGAAAAGATCCTGACTTGACCCTAATTAGGATAGATATGGTAGCCATCCAAAATGCTGGCTGTCTGAAGAAGGTAGAACTGAATAAAGGGAACCATTCTTTGTGCTAAGCTGTCCCGTTGCCCTGAAGTTGGAAAAGGGAAGCCAAGCTCTTGCTGAGGACTAGCAGGGGAACTGTTTTGTACAGGGCAGTGTTACTTGCAGAGGTGTGGAACACTGATTTTGTGTGTGTGTGCGCGCACGTGTGTATGTGTGTGCAATGAGAGAGCGAGAAATAGGTTGAATATACATTTAAAATGTTGATTAGATAAAAGGGACTCACCTCTTAATAGAAGCTTCTTTTTGCAGAAAGGTTGAAAAGCTAGGTTGTTAGCTTTCACGTTGGCCTCAGAAAATAGATACAAGAGAAGTATAAAACAATGAAATAGCTTTCCTTTATATCAGCAATAACCGGTTAGAAAATATAATGGAAAAAGGATCCTAGTTTCAAAAGCAGTAAAAACTATGAAATATTTAAGAATACATGTAAAAAGAAATGCCGGGACCTCTGTATAGAAAACTATGAAACTTTACTATAGGATATAAAAGAAGACTGACTGGAGAAACATCTTGTTTATTCAGAGTAACAGTCAGTATTGTAAAGACGGCCCTTTTTCTCTAGTTAATCTGTAAATGTTATGCAATTTAAGTTGAGGTTTTGAGGGAAATCAGACACATTGAAAAGTTTCTCTAGAAGTGTTTGAGAGTAGCAAATTCAATATAAAAACATACTCTGCTTGTAAAGCAGCTATCATTTCAATATTGTAGGACTGACATAGGAATAGCCAAATCCAAGAAGCCAGCATAGAGAAACAGACCCGTGGATCTGGGAAATAAGTGTACAGAATGAAAATGCTGGGATTATAGGTCAGTGAGGAAAGCCCCTCTCGATATTCAGTGAATGGTATTGAGACAGAAAAGGAAACGTAAATACTTGCAACCTTGTAGATGGAAGCAGAAAAGGAGATTTTGGGGGCAGGAAGAGAATGAGTTCTGATTGGAATATGTTGATTTTGTGGAGCTGAAGGGCTGGTTAAGCATCCACCAAAAAAAAGATATGCGTGACATATTTTCCATTGAAGTCAAGAATATATTTTAGAGCTAACCGGATAGTATCAGATGCTCAGGAAGTGTCTTATTACCGGCTGCCCACGTGTGTTCATTCAGCTAAGATTTATTGAGCATGCTCTATACGTTTCGCTGGGTGCTAAGTACTTTTCCAGGTGACAGTCGTGTCAAGCAGAAGAAGGGAGAGACCACTTGGTCTAAAAGCTCCATTCCGTCCCTCTGTACTCACTGAGCTGAGTCCTGGAAGATTCCTGCTGCTCTTCACCATCCTCCGCTCTGCTGTGCCCCGTACCTGTGTTGTAAATAGGGTTGATGTAAATTATTCAGCCCATAAACCGCAGTGTTCCATTTATCCTGTTTCATCCTGTGGGAGCGTCTCCCGACGCCTTGACCTACATTTGGTTAGGGGAAGCATTCCGCCCAGCTGCCACTGATGTAGTTCAAGGTACCAGGAGTAAACAGGCACGGGTCTGTTATATGGTTTCGTATGTCTGTTCCCCGCCCTACCTGAGCCTTTCCCCCGATTTTATGTTTGTTCACAAAGCAGTGTGGTATCACGGTATTTATCAGAAATCTGCAGTGTTCTCTTAAGACTCTAAAGAGTGGATCACTGGCCTTCAAAGCCCCCACTGTGTGTGCCCAGCCTCACCTCTCAGCCTGTCTCGTCTGATGCTGCAGTCACTTTCATGTCCTCACACTTTACTGCCCATCAGATTCTTTCTGCCAGGAGCACCCTTCCCAACCCTACCTGCATATCCAGACCTCCCTGCTCTTAAAGGCCCGGATGAAGTGACTCCTGTTCGAGGTGTTTCCCCCTCAGTTTGCTTAGTTTGAAGTTATCTCTCATTTCTCTGCACATTTCTTCAAATATCTCATTTAGCACTTAACACTTTTTTATGCAGCTCTTCATGTACCGGTTTAGCTCCTAATTTAGTGAGAAAGCTCCTTCGGAGACAGCACTTTACAGTTAAGTATTGCAGCCCTCCAATGCCCTCTGCTGAGTAGCAGTTCCGATATTTATTGAACGAAGGTTTTATCAAACATCTGCTGTGCCTCAGATACTGTTCATGGTATTTGTCCTATTGCCGTTTAATCTAATCCACACAGTGGCTTTATTATCCCCATTTTATGGACAATAATTTTGAGGGTGGGGCAGTTAAATAGCTCCCCCGTCTCCACAATTGATAAGTACTGGAGTCGGGACGTGAGCTGTTTTCTGACTCATGGGTCCACCTGTCTGTTCCCCACGTCTCCGCCCGGTTGTCCAACGAGCATCTCACACTGAACTTGCCTAACACAGAATTCCCAATTTCCCTTCCCTGTTCCTCCTGCACTCCTTCTCAGCCAGCCCTATCCTTCTGTTTCTTGCTGTGGTCAAAAACCTTGGTGGCTTCAGATCTCAAACCCTGTATCTGATCCGTCGTCAAATCTTCATCAAATCTCACCGTCTTTACCGTCAGAAGGTGGCTGGAATCCATTTCACAAGGCCTGTGCCGTCACCCTGGTCTGGGCTGCCGTTCTCGCCTGTCTCTTAGCCCCATCCCAGCACCCCAAAGTCCTTTCCACCCAGAGCTGGAATATACCCATTTAGAACCAAGTTAGTTCTCTCCTGTCACCCTCCACAGTTCCCAATGTGTCTTGGGTCACAGCCTGTGTCCTCACAGCGCCCTGCAGAAGCCTCCTAGATCTGATCCCTGCCCCCTGTCTGTCTTCACCATCTGTTCCTGTCCTTACTTGCCTCCTCCAGTCACATCAGTGTCCTTACCAGCCTTCCAGCAGGCCAGTCACACCCACCTGGGGACTGGTGAACTTGCCTCACCAGGGCTTGCTCCCTGACTCAAGTTCTCTGTGAAACATCACCCCCGGGTGAGGCCAATCCTCACCTGCATCCTGGCACTCCCTCTCCCCCACCCCGATGAGCAGAACAACAGCTGGCATATGATATATTGACCTGTAAGTTCATCTGTTGTCCATCCCTCCCCAGTACAAGAACGAGAACCCTGTCTCATTCACGGCTGTGTCTCCAGCACCTGGTGCCTTGTAGGTGCTCATTAGATACTTGTTTTCAGAATGACGGAGTAAAGGGGATGGATGGGTGGCTCAGAAGCCTTTTCCATCCACTCTCACTGCACATTCCTTTGGTGTTAGGTCCGTGGGGTTTGTCGGTTTCAGTGGGTTTTGCTGTTTTGGAGGAGAGAACACCTGTGTATCAGACATGCCTGAGAGTGGAGAAGTAAGTTTGGTTCTGTTGTTAGGTCCCTTGTACCCTGGTGACAAACTGACCTTTACCTAGCAGGTGCTCGTAGTTGCTTTGTGGCAGCATTGTTAGAGTTCAGCAGTCTCCTAGAGATGATGGAACAATCCAGAAAGTGATTGTTCTTTTTTCGTATTCATTCTCTGATAATGTTTAACTACAGTTTGAGTTTCACTGTGTGATAGAAGTAAATCCCATTACTCTCCTTCTTTGTAGAGGAAAAAAAAAAAAGCATGTCAATGTTTTAGTTAAAAAGCAAAGTTAATTTGTACGCTTTTAAAAAAATTATAAGAAGTCTAGAGCTTGTTAGTTCTTGACGTCTTATTTTATGTTACCCGAAGCTCTTTCATCGGTTGAGGTATTTGTTTTGAATAGCTAGGTGGCACATTTTTCCATGTTCCTGGCAGAGTGCCGGGGAGAAAGCGTGTGTAGTTCCACCTGAATCTAGCGATGTCATGGTGCAGAACGTGCAGGCGGCTCCATCCAGGCCCGGACCTCACTCCATGGAGGCCCGGAAGCCGACTGCCTGCCCTCCCCACTCCACCTCGCAGCCTCCGCCCCAGGGAAGCAGGAGAGTCTGATTCACCTCGCGTTATCTCAGACGTCCAAGGACCTGGGAAGCGATTAGATATTGGAGGCAAAGAGGTAGTTAAAATGTCAATAAAGGTGTAAGTGAAAATTGCCTGAGTCACTCTAACTGTCGCCATTCAGGTATTTGTGAACAAAGTGCACGGCTCGGAAAACCACTGCAGCTCATCTCTTTGTCAACCCTGGGAGCGTTTCCACTTAGAAGCGTCCTCTGTGCACGCACGCCACCCCTGCCTCCGTCACTCTGCTCTGTCTCCCGGCCAGGCTCCTGCCTGTGTGGGACTCATCGGTCTGCCTTCCCCTCTGGTTTACTCTTCTGAGCTCTCGTTAGTCTATTCCTCCCATGCTGAGCTTCCCCCTAGTCCTTTTTTGCTTTCATTCATAAAGTGCTCCTTCATAGTCACTCTGTAATGATTTTGTCTTCTGTCATGTTCCTGTCACATTAGCCACCCCCTGACCCCTGCCTGGGGCAGGTTGGACCAGAGGCTGTGGAATGGCCACCCCTTTAAAACCAAAGGAAATGTTCAGGGGTAACAATCGTCGGTTAAGGAAACAGAGAAGCGATGAGAGACATTTTTACAAGCCGGTCAGAACTTTGAGCCCGAGTATATAGCAGGTGCCGAGGGTACAGAGGTGAACAGGGCAGGGTTCCTGCTGCTAAGTAGTCCATGGGTTTTGTGGTGACAGGAAAATAACCCAATAATTACAGAACAGTCTGGTGCCTGTTTTCAAGCACAGAGGAGAGCGGACAGGAGGGAAGGAATGTAATCAACCTCCGGAAGGAGTGATGGGTCTTGACACTCAGAAGATTCAGTTGATGTGGTATTTTAGAAATATTTATTCAGCACACATCCTGTGCCAGGCACTGTGCTCGGCACTGGAGGGTCCGTGGTGAGAAAGACTGTTAGCTCCATATAGCAGGGACCTTCTCAAGAGGGAAGAGAGATTTTAAAACACAGCCATCACTGGATAAATGAAACACCCATGAATGTGAAGAATTCTTTGAAGGAAATAAACAGGACGCTGAGATGAAGTGAAGGGCGTGTGTTGCATTTGGGCAGAGGTGGCTGCTGGGGAGGAGCTGCGCACGGGCCTCTTGTACGAAGGGACTGTTAGCCTGAGGCCTGAAGCAGGGGACGGGGATCTCCTTGCAAAGCAGCTCCAGGAGGAAGCAGCATCTGGGGAGAGTCTGGAGCACGTGGGTCTGCCCCCCGCCTTCTTCCCACCTCTGTTAGGGAGCGTGCTCCTTGGAACCACTCTGTCCCCCGACGCAGCTCACTTGCACGAGAGCCTGCGTCCCGCACACCTGATAGAGTAGAAGTTGCTTGGGGCTGCCAGTAGGCGCAGTAAGGGCATGCACTCAAGAAGCACATATTTGCCTTTGGGGAACATCTGACGTATATGGACCTAACAATTTAGTACGTCACTGAGCTGATAGTATAAATTTAATAATTATTTTTTCAGGTGTTTTTATGATGTTTTAAGGTGATGCGAGAATTAAAATTTAGAACCGAAGAGTATTTTCTCATCCATTTTTTAACTAAACTATGAAGAGAATTAGGCAGGTGAGAAAAATGATTCTTTTCCCCCAGGGAAATGGGAGTTACAAGGTATTTTTATAATCCTCAAAGGCATGTAAAATATCTTGCAAAGTTAAAAAAAAACTGGCAACTGGCTGTTGAAAGCAAGCAGCCTGGGGGATAGGTTAGCCGAGGAGTAATTTCCTGAGAGTGAGTGATGTATGTGTAGGAACTGACCTTTAAGGGAACTCAAGAGGAATCCTCTCCGTTAGTACTTTGAGTTTAAGAGCAATCGTCATCTGACAGGTTTTTCGTGAGATCTTGCCTGTTAGGTGAGGACAGTGGGCTGTAAGTTCTCGGGGGGCCCAGGTCTGTGCATCTCATGCCAGCGGTCGGACCATTTACAACAAACCCTTGATGACGTGGCTGACACGGTGAGAAATCACCTCCTTTCTTTACATGTTTCAAGATGCTGGTTGTTTTGGTGAAGGTGGCAGTCTGTGCTCTGAGCAGTGGGCACGGGGAGGGGTGGGGGTGGGAGGGTAGGGGGGAAGCTCAGGGTCTTCGTGGTGCCGCTCCCCGGCTGCGATGGGCCTTCCATGATTTCCTCCTGGTTTTATTGAGATTCCAAAACTATAAACAGGTAACTTAGGGTTAATTGTTCTTTAATACTCATGTCTGTAAGCTAACGTAAAGGATGGAAATGTAGCCTGGTGGGTTTTCTTACGTGGATTTTGGTTTTCTTCGCAAGTTATCCATTCAATCAGAGACTGGGAAATACGGGGGAACGGCTGCCATTTTCTCACTTAAAACACACATGTAAAGTCCTCTCTCTGTGGAGTGTGACCTGGTCTGTGTGCGTTCAGTACTGCTCCAGGGCGTTTTAACAGCTGCTCCCCCGCCTTGCCTGGCTCCTGGAACAGCGACATAGATGTCGTCCTTTCTCTTTTTGCCCATTTCCCTCTTTCTGCTTTGCTCCACATTTCTTACCCAAACTCCTTTAATTTTCTACCTATTCGCCTTTTCCCAGGCGACTTACTTTCCATCTTTAAATTCAGCCCTGAGGCAAAAGGCAGCACAGAGTATTGAAAAGTACTGAGTGAGAGTGGGGTGATGGGATCCCCTCTGGTGGCTGTGTGGTCCTCAGCTCTGGCCTCAGGTTACAGGCAGGAAGTGAGGAGGCGGGGCTGCATCTCTGCTCACACGGGTTTCCTTTAGAGGATGAGCCTTTTCTTAGAGCAAGGGAGAGAACCCAGATCCCCTGTCTTCTGTCGCTTCCCCAAACATAACAGCCCTGGAGTTCTCTTTGAAATTCCTTGGGGTCTTGTTTTTATTTAAAAATTTCAGGGTTTTGTAGTCATAAGCAGAATAAAAACTCTTTCATATATCATAAGTATTATTTTAAATTTCTTCTTGTAAAATATTTATTTTCTGTTTTGTCATAGCCCAATGATGATAATTACCCAGAAGATCACTAGTTTGGCTTGCGAAATTCATGATGGTAAGAATTTGGAAATTAATTTTTCATCACCGAAAAGGTTATATTCCAACCATCCTTTGTTTGAGAGATTATGATAACTTTCTGTTAGAGGAAATAAAGGGATGGCGGTAAGATAGGGAAAATATTGAACTCTGCTTAAGGCTACTAACGTGTGCTTGTTTTCTTTCACTGTTTATTCTTAATTTTGCATTCAGTTCAGTGACAGAAACAAAGTAAAATAGTGTAAGTCAGGCCCGTGACCCACATCAGTGGCACTTTAAAATACGAAGGAAATAGACATTTGGTCTAAATCAAGTTTTATTAATCCCTGCTTCATCTCTGTGTTACATTTGTATTAAAATCTGCATGTTTTCCCCCTGCCCCACTCCCTTATACACATGAACACACACACACTTACGTATCCTTTTAGTACAAATACGTACGTATTCATATTCTGTATCCTCAGTGAATGGACACCTTGCCATGGCAAATGCTGGCAGTCAGGACTCTGAGTCCTAAGAGTTAGACTCTGGTTTCTTCAGAGATTGAAGGAGGATTCTCTATAGGACAATCATTTATAGGTAGCCTGGATGGATTTGCAGCCTCCTAGTATCCATCACCCATCCTGTGCCACCTGCTCGGGAAGACCCACAAGAATTTTCGAAGTGTGTTGTTGCTTCTTAGACCTCTTCTGGCCTTTAAACTGGGTTTAAGATTTAGCAATTTGAGGACTTCCCTGGTGGCACAGTGGTTGAGAGTCCGCCTGCCGATGCAGGGGACACGGGTTCGTGCCCCGGTCCGGGAAGATCCCACATGCCGCGGAGCGGCTGGGCCCGTGAGCCATGGCCGCTGAGCCTGCGCGTCCGGAGCCTGTGCTCCGCAACGGGAGAGGCCACAACAGTGAGAGGCCCGCGTACCGCAAAAAAAAAAAAAAAAAGATTTAGTAAGTTGATGTGTAATCATAGGTAACATTCTCCTGTTTGGAGGAAAGGTAAAGAAGTGGTTGAAGATGGTATACTGAGTTCAGTTTCATTCACTAGAGTCACGTAGGAGTGAGGAAATCCTTCCTTGCTTTATACTGTCCATACCATTGAGGTTAGTCATTGGAATCGTCCAATAATAGAAACATTTTCATGCCTCCTTTTGAAAAGTACTATTAAATATGCTAGCATTGGGGAACTTTTAAATGTAATAATACTTTCCTTTAGAAAAGAGTCAAATTAGTTCCCTGACATGTGTTATTTATTTTGCCCAGAGCTGGACGTGTTTGGTTATATGATGGTCCTTTCACGTGATTGAGCCTGTGTTGTAATGAGAAAGAAAGGGACTAGTTATACCAAATAGTTAGGCCAAAATTGGGATTATAACCTGAATTTCGAAGGAGGAAAGTAATGCAAGTGTGAATGGGAAGAAATACCATTCTTTTCTTGGGAGAAATCATAATTGATAAATTGCCTATTTTTATTTCTCAGGGATGTTTCGAAAGGATGAAGAACTGACTCCGTCACAGAGAGGCTTAGCGGTAAGGTATGTGCCTTTAAATCGTCTCCTGCCGAGGTTCACGCTGTCCCTGCTGGGGACACACACTTACTCATGGCCAAGGCTAACTTGTCCTCCTAGAAGCTCTTAGTTCATGAAAACCAAACGATCCTCCGTCTGCACGCCTCCCGCCACAAAATCCGGCTGGGCTGGGCCTCCCTTCTAAGACTCCCACAGCACCTTGAGTATTTCATCATACAGCAGCACCTCCTGTGCGCCACAAGGCAGCTACGAAGTCTTCTGTCTCTTCTGCGAGGCTCTGAGTTCCCTGAAGACAGGAAGGTTGTTTGGTCTTCATGTAGTAATTATGAGTCATAATCACAGCTACCATTTATAGACCAATGACCTGATGGCAGGTGCTGGGCTTAGATGTGTTAATATAGCACAGAGACGCCATGTTTGGAAATAATGAAGAACCAGCAGGATATTCTCATTGGTACTTGAGGAATTCACTGTGGGAGAACCTGCTCCTTGTTTACTGTGCGTCCTCTGTGGACTCAGCTGAGGAATAGCTTAAGTTCTTGGCAGGGCCTATCTTAATCTAATATAATTAGACGTCAGATACTCAATTTACCTAAAGAAGAACTTCCCACAAGCACCTCGTTTCCTGTAAATCTGGAACTAATAGTATATTCTTGGCTGTCAGAAGAATGAAATGGTTTGTGTAGTAGGAAGGCCCTACCCTCAGTGCTCACCTTTGATCCCAGCTAGTACGTCTTGAGGATCTTCTTATATTTTCCCCATCTTTAAAATGATTCTATTTTGATATTCACTCTAGCCAGTCTTTATATATCAGCGAATATGCACTTGAATTTATTTAGCTGCTAAGAGGTTAGTTTGACCTGGGCTCTGTGACCTGTATGAGTCCTGGGTCCATCCCAGGAACCGCTCGTCAGGAGCCACTCAGCCCTGGTCCCCCCTTTCCCTCCCACACGGCCACCTGGCAAGACCCCAAACCCGGTTACATTCAACTCTCCGCCTGCCCGAACAGCAGAAGAAGGCAGAGTGGAAAAACGTTGTCTTGCTGATTGGAGTGTTTCGGATTTGTTACCCCAGGTTTAAAACTACGGAGCTCAGTATTAACCACAGTTCCCCTGCCTCCTCCCCGCCAGCCACTCACTTTCCACCTGCTGCAGCACTGGGAACAGCGTCCTCCTTTCTCCCCGACTCCCAGCACCCCGTCCCCGACACGCACGTGGGATGGTGTTTGCTTTTTGGAGAAAATAAGGCAACTCTGCTTCATTCTGCGACCGCCGAATCTACCAGCCTGCCTGTGTCTGTAACAGAATACTCTCCTTTCCTTCCCAGTGCCACGTATACACCGTCCGCAGTCCAGCCCAAGGCCAACTTTTCACGTCAGCGCTGAGTCCAGTTGCTTCTTGAGTACAAAACTCAAGGATTTTGCTTCTTCGGTTATCCCATCTTGTGCCTTGTCGCTCATCAGTTTTTCCCCCTCTGTGGGCTCATTCCCACCAACTTAAAGGGAAAAGACTCCTTGACCTCACAGCCCCTTCCAGCTTCCACCCATGACTCTCCACTCCTTTAGGGCAAGACTCCTTGAAGGATTTCTCTATTCTTACTTCCTCATCTCCTTTTCTCTCCCCAACCCACTGCAGTCAGGTTTCTGTCCTCGATGCTTGTCTGCCACCATTCTTTCAAGGTTGCTCTTCACCTTGGCAGATTTAATGGTCCGCCTCGGTCTGTAGGCCGCTCGACCTCTCAGCACCGCGTGACCCGTTGGCTCGCTCAGTCCGTGAAACACCTTCGCCGCTTACCATCCGGGCCACCACGTGCATCTCACCGTCCTCGTGCCTCACCGGCTGCTTCTCTTGGTCTCCTCTGCTGAATCCCTCTGCCTCACTGCGAAGTGTTCCTGTGCTGCTGGGCACATCCTTGGACTTTTCCATCTTCTCCGGGCGATTGCTTGCCTTCCATTGGCTTTAATACCGTCCACGCATTTGAAGTCTCCTATGTTTATATCCCCATCCAGCCTCTCTCCTGGGCCCCGGCCTCGTATGTCCACCTGCCATTGCAGCATCCAGGTGTGGAGGGTAAACAGTGTCTCAGATGGAACCTGTTTGGAACAGAACTTCTGATTTCTGTGTCCCTTGTCCCGCACCCCAACCCCATCTGTTCTTCCACCGTTACTTCCCTCCCAGCTGCCTCGCTTTCTACCTGGTCCACTGACATCACCGCGGCCTAACCTCGCTCTCCACCTGGTCCACTGTCCGAGCTTTTCTGGCTGCTCTCCATTTTCTCTCCTGCCCACCCGGCAGCCAGAGATTCTTTTACTACGTATTGGATTATATTATCACCCTCTCCTGATGAAAACCCTCCCGTGGCTCCTCATGCCATCGAGAATAAACTAACAAAGGTCTGACGGCCGCCTGGCAGGCCCCACAGGAGCCGTAGCCTCCTTTCCTCCCTACTCAGCCCACCCGTCACTGCACAGCCCTCCCCTCCCGCACCCTGTAGCCCTTGGCCCTGCTTTACTTTCCTTCATCGTATGTATCACTGTCTGATGTTTTATAATATATTTATGGGGATTGTCCCTCTCCCTGGCCCCCACTTGTCAGCTCCAGGAGGACAGACCTTCGTCTTCCTTATCATTACATTCCCATCTCCTCAACGGCAGTTTGCCCTGGGGTGCTTGTGGGCCCCAGGAGACATTTGCCAATGCCAGGGACATTTTTGGTTGTCACTGGAGGAGAGGGGCGGTGCTACTGACTTCCGCCGGGTCAAGGCCGGGGATGTGGCTAACGTCCTACAGTGCACAGGACGGTCCCCTTCAACAAAGAAATATTGTCCCTAAATGTCAGTAACGCTGAGCCTGAGAAGCCCTAACCTGGATGACGCACAGTTAATATCAAATAAGTATTTATGGAATGAAGAACGAATCTCCCACTTGATGTCATAAATAGAGTATTACGGTTATACTTAGTTCTCGTTTCATAGCACGTAGTATAGTTATCTGCCTCTTGTCATTTGTACGTCAGCCAGTTTCATGGTTCAGAATCATCTGTCCTTGAAAATTGTGATACATATTTGGACACGGTAAGATTGAGATGCGCCTTGACAACCTGGCGTTGTTTTGGTCTTGAAATAAGTGGTGTTGAAAATGGGGCTCTGTTGCCTGAGCACAAGGGGCTCTTCGGCAGCTTTGTGACGACGGGGCACTCGTCCAGGTGTGCGAGGTGGTGAGAAGGCCCTCTGTTACATGGAAAGAACTACAAGAGAAAATCTGCCGAAACATTTTGCTCCCAATCACTCGTGAGCCCTCAAGAAAAATTACTTAATGTTCCAAAAACTTTTAAATGTAGAAAAGTAATTCAGGAAGAAATTTTTAAGGAGTTTTGGCTAAGGGGTGACCTAGCTGAGTGTCAGTTGGGCCAGAAGCACTGTTTTCTCTTTGTTTTATTTAATAAAAATATACGTGAGGGGGTTCCGTCGACTCCTCTTGGCCATAGAGACTGTGCTTTTTTAGGAGATCGCCTGTCATATTAGAGAGGAAGACAGGGCTGTAACACGTTCAAGAGCCTACTTACTCTCCCCGGGTGTAGTTGTGCTTTTATTTGTGGTAGTTTATAGCTGTCAGTGGATGGCAGACTTCACAGATGGAGCTGGTTTTAAAAAATAAAAAAAATACACTTCTGATGCATTTACATGATAATATACATGGTCTGCATAATCTCCTACGTTATTAACTGGTTTTCTCCCGGTTACCTGCATTGAGAACTGGAATGCTTCGTACACTTTAGATACTGTGTGCCATTTGGACTGACCTGAGAGCAGTTGAATTAAAAATGTTGCAGTAGGGCTTCCCTGGTGGTGCAGTGGTTGGGAGTCTGCCTGCCAATGCAGGGGACGTGGGTTCGAGCCCTGGTCCGGGAAGATCCCACATGCTGCGGAGCAACTAAGCCCGTGTGCCGCAACTACTGAGCCCACGTGCCACAACTACTGAAGCCTGCACACCTAGAGCCCATGCTCCACAACAAGAGAAGCCACCGAAATGAGAAGCCCGCGCACTGCAACGAAGAGCAGCCCCCGCTCGCCGCAACTAGAGAAAGCCCGCGCGCAGCAACGAAGACCCGACGCAGCCAAAAATTAATTAAAAAAAAAATGTTGCACAACATCCTTGATTCCTTTCTCCCTTACGCCGCACATCCGGTCCATCAGCAGACCCCAGGGCTGTCCTGCCAGAAGGCAGGCAGACGCTGCTGCTCCGCGGCCCCAGCCCCGTCACCTCCCCCTGGAGGTGAGCGGCCTCCTGACTGGTCTTCCCCGTCCACCCTTCTCTGTCCACACCCAGGGGCTAGAGGGATTCTTTCAAAACATAGGTATTTTAAAAGCCGACCGTAGTTTTTCAGCACATTCAGAATAAAATCCAAGGTTCCCTCCGCGCCTTGCAAGGCAGGCCCCTCACCTCGGCTCGCTGACTCCCCTCCTGCCTCCCTGCCTGGCTCAGCCCGCCCAGGCACACCGGGCTCCCTGCTGCTGGCCCTGCCCCCGGCTCAGGGCTTTTGCTCTCATCGTTCCCTCTGCCTGGAGCCCTTGTCCGGGACATTCACACGACTCGCACGTCTCCTGATCAGAGAGGCCTCCTCTGACTTATTAATATAACAAAATGCCCCCTTCTCCTTGCACGTAGCATCTCTGAAGTTACTTTATGTATTTTTTTATTGTTTATTTTCTGCAGCTGTTCCGTAAGCTCTATGAATGCAGCGTTCCCCTGTTTGATTTACTGCGGTATCTCTAGACCCTGGAGCGTGTGTGTAGTAGTCGGTGCACACGTAGATTTGTTAAATGAGTGAACGATTGACTAGTAAGAGATGATTCTTCCTGCCGTATCTTGTCCTCCTCGGGTTTGTTTCATCATGAGGAGTTAGGTGGAGACCCTTCGTAGTTGCTCATAAAGACCTGTATGGAAACTCTTTTATCCAGAAATACTGTTGCGCATTCCTGCATCCTGAACCTTTAAATTCTCATTGTTTAGATGCAAATGAAAATCAGAGCTAGTTTTATTTTGGAAATGCTAAGAGAAGTCAGGATGGAGAGGATCATTCCTGTCACATTTTCTGGACGCGAACGTTCCCTCTCACATGTTGCGTGTCTTTTCGTTGCAGACGCATGCCGAGCCTTCTGGAGTATTTAAGTTACAACTGTAACTTCATGGGAATCCTGGCAGGCCCACTCTGCTCTTACAAAGACTACATCACTTTCATCGAAGGCAGATCGTACCATGTGACACAATCAGGTGAACACGGAAAAGAAGAGATACAGTATGAAAAGACAGAGCCATCTCCAAATGTAAGGTCATGAGGTTCACCTGCAGCCTCTCTAACATGTCTTGATTAGCCTTGTTTATTTCAAGATACTAATGTTTTCAAGTTTTGAGTTTACCCATCTTTTTCTTTAAAAACATTTTTCGAGGTAAATGACACCTCACACAGTACCTAGTGGTGATGCCTGGTAGAAGTACAATCATGACTGAAGAACAAAAATAAGGTTACTTTAAAAGCTGTGCTGCGTTCCTTAGTGAGGATAATGCTTTGTAGTCATGGAGTATTTTACAGAAAAGCCCATCTCGTGGATCTGGCCGAGCCTCATTTTCCAGGCTTTTTCCTTAGCTGTACCTTACGTCTCTCCTCATGCTGACCATTGCCAGTTGAAATCTTACACCTCTTTAAAGGCCTACTTCAGATATCACCTTTTCCATAAACCTTGTCCAGTTTTCACAATACAGAAGATAATAATAGTGAACACTTTCCCAGCACTTTCAGCCCCAGGACAGTCTTGAGGGCAGACGCTTTATTCTCACGACTTCATGTATGAGGAGGCTGAGACTCAGAGGCTAAGTAATTTGACCAGGGTTTCCAGGGTGGCAGTGGGAGAACCGGAATCCAAGCCCAGGCGGGCTGAGCCTCACACCCGAATGTCATCTTTATTCCTTGGAACAACGGATACGTCTTGTCCGGGGAGCCCGTGCGGCTCTGTGCAGGCCAAGTTCTGCTGGATTTGATCTGGTAGAATCCAAAGGTCCATGAGAAATAGGCCAGTCAACAAGTCTGTGAGACAAAAAGGTGGGGCTAGGGCTTCCCTGGTGGCGCAGTGGTTGAGAGTCCGCCTGCCGATGCAGGGGACACAGGTTCGTGCCCCGGTCCGGGAAGATCCCATATGCCGCGGAGCAACTGGGCCCGTGAGTCATGGCCGCTGAGCCTGCGCGTCTGGAGCCTGTGCTCCGCAACGGGAGAGGCCACGATAGTGAGAGGCCCGCGCACCGCAATGAAGAGTGGCCCCTGCTCGCCGCAACTAGAAAAAGCCCTCGCACAGAAACGAAGACCCAACACAACCATAAATTAATTAATTAATTAATTTTTAAAAAAAAGGTGGGGCTAGTATGCTTTCTCTGAATGTGGGGTTTGGAGCAGAGGACCAGCTCCTTGCTAAGTTATTATGAAACAAAGAGTGAATGAAGACGTGCACTCATTTGCAAAATCTCTCGTATTTTCTCTTTCGTGCCATGCAACTCATTGTGTTTTACACCAAAAAGATGCTCTCGTCTTCACAGTTTCCCTTAACTGGCCAAGTGTTAATTGATGAATGCCAGCTCAAACTGGGACGAGAAACTGGGTATATTCAGATCTCTTCGCTGACTGTTTTGTGTCAGGCTGACCACTTAACCCTTCAGAGGCCTCACTGCCGTAGGAGGAGCTCAAGGTACTTATAGACAGCTTCTATATCCCAGAGGTTTATTCTAGAATACTGAGAAGGGAATGAAATTAGGAATTTAGGAAATTCCTAGTAAGGAATTTAGGAATTTAGGAATTCCTAACTAGGAAATTAGGAATTAAAATGCTAGACTTAATTTTGTAAAATGCTGGAAAAATATCAAGTGCAACAAACATATAAGTAGTGGTAAATCAAACCCAACAAAAAACAGTGCAAAGTTGTGGATTACTTCTGTCACCTCACTCTGAATTTTTATGGGATTTGCTCTTAGAAAACATCACTTTCCTCCTTCAGGTCATGGACATCATAAATAAGAGATTGCTGACAATAGCAAATACTCTTCATATATTATCTCACTGTTTTAGTATATTTTAAATTTAAATTCCATATGTACATAGTTCACACAAACAGTGGTAGTTATTTACAGATCACTTAAAGGCACTTAGAAACTCTTTGTGTTGTGAGTGGGGTGTGTAGACTCTTTGAATCCAAAGTGGGTCAGTCAGGTACCCAGAGGCCCCTTTGTTGGGGGCCTCCCAATTGTCTTTATCTGCGTTAGTTAAGATACAGGTTTGGCTGCTGAACCAAGGACCAAAATAACAGGAGGTTAAACAAGGTGGAAGTTTATTCTTCTCTTACAGGACAGCTCAAGTGTCAGCGGTCCATGGGTAATATGGCAGCTCCACGGGCGGGGCATCCAAGCTCCCGTTTTGGCCATCCTTAGGGCGTTTCCCTCATCCTCATGGTCTGAGGATGGTTCGCCACAGAAGTTGTCCATGTTACTTGTGACCACATAGCTACACTCAACTGCAAAGGAGGCTGTGACGTGTGGTCTTTAGCTAGACTTCACCGTGCGCAAATAGAAAATCCATTGCTATG
Source organism: Aethalodelphis obliquidens (assembly GCF_003676395.1). NCBI lineage: Eukaryota > Metazoa > Chordata > Mammalia > Artiodactyla > Delphinidae > Aethalodelphis > Aethalodelphis obliquidens. The sequence continues at coordinate 37,403,708 of NW_020837956.1, forward strand.
TAAGAAGGGGGGCAGGTCTCCTGGGGAACACCTGTCAGTCTCTGCTGTGATGCCGGTAGGTCTTTTCTCTGAGGCTGTTTGGTTTCTTGAGTGCGGGCTTCTCCCGTCTTCTGCCCCGGGTGTTCAGACTTGACTGCTGGTCTCTGGAGCTGGGAGGGAGGGGCTGCGGACATCGCCTCTCGGGATGCATCCACCACAGGCTCGATTCATTCCAGCCCCACTCTGGACCCGTGTCCTGAAGCCTGGCTCTTTTCTGGTTAGGCTTCCCTGAGAGTTAACTTCTGGCTTCCTGCCAGTATGGGGGAGAGGAGGCTGAGGGAACTGGGGTTACACCTGGCTTCCCAGCTTCAGGCCCCCTCACCCCTGCCTTTCAGAGTTCCTGATCCCGCATTGACTTAGCTTTTTTGGGGACTCTCGTTGGTGTGTGTGCCAGCTGGTAGTTGAGATCAGGTATATGTTACTTTAACTTGTTTTAAACTGAGACCTGGAAACTAGTGTGTACAGTCTAATGGCCACAGTACTTCTCATTATGTTACTCAAGTGATGTATCCGATTTTTAGGTTCACATATGAGGTCATTCGGTTCATCTCACTTCATTTACAATTATAATTTTTCCCTAATTACCTGTTGCAAATTCAGATGTGTAGGTTAGATATTTTGGAGGTAGGAGTGAAGAAAAGGTAGCCTTACTTTACTGGAGGAAGCTTTGAAAGACGACCAGGAAAATGAGAATAAGAACAGTTGCAGCGAAGAGCCCTTGACCTTCCAGCGCCTCCTGACAATACGTAAAGACTTCGAAAGTGCAGGAATCAGGCATGTGCTCTGACTCTCGCCTTTGGGCCTTTCTTTTTGGCCCCATTACAGAAAGTGTTAAATACGGGTGTTCATCTGCAAATAACTGTAGTTAATTGGAATGTTATTTGATTACTGTGCAGGACACTAGATCCGAGTATTTTGTTACATTCTTTCTTCTGGATCCAGCCTTTTCTTTCCTGTTTCTTTACCTCTGTGGCCTGTATAATCTCCTTTATATTGAATCAGATTGAAATAGTCTAGCCTACTGAAAACATAAAAACACCATGGGTTGGTGTTTTTCAAGGTAATTGAACCTTACCAGAATAAAGCTTATCCCTTTCTTTCCATCAGAATCTTTATGCAGATCTTTTTGTTTTCTTGGGTGTGGCTCTTTTGGTTTTATCATTTGAACAAAATTGCTTTAAAGAACTTTCAGGTTTAAAGAAACGTGAAAGTTGTTTATTGTAAAAATAGTTTTCCATGAAATACCTAGAATTTGGAAAGTAGGGAAAAAGCACAATGGAAAAAATAAGCCGTGTGTGTGTGTGTGTGTGTGTGTGTGTGTGTAGTCACGTAAAATCCACTACCAAAACTTACTAATGTTAACATTTTTTCGTAGTCACCCTATACACCTGTGTTTGCTTTTAGTTTTTCAAAGTTTACTGAAAGTCCTGAAAATACACATTGGGGTTTCTAGTGTGATTTGAGCCATAACCCAGAGGCAGTCATTAGACATAAGGCTTCATGTGTTCATACTGAGACGGTGGCGGCTTTAAATGCTGAGCACGCCTGAGTTCAGGATTTTGGATGGAGTTACAGGGTTAATACTGCCTTCAGGAGGAGTTATGTGGCAATAATACGTAAATACGTATCGATTAAGTTTATGAAGAGTCTCGTCTTGCTTTCAGGTGGCAGTTATTCAGAAGCTCTTAGTCTGTGGACTTTCCTTGTTATTTCACTTGACCGTCTCTAAGACATTACCTGTGGAGTATAACATTGATGAGCATTTTCAAGCTACAGCTTCATGGCCGACCAAGGTTATCTATCTATACGTCTCTCTTTTGGCTGCCAGACCGAAATACTATTTTGCATGGACGTTAGGTAAGTGACACGTGAATAAACCTTTGTGTCAATGTGTGGAAGTATAAATCTTACCCTGGTGATAGCCGGGAGAGTACCCTGTTGAGAATATATAGTTCAAGACCAATGAGAAAAACTAGGGTCATCTATTCAGGAGAAGCAAACCTTATAGTTCATGTCCTACATATAAGGATAGAGCCTAAAAACTGTTAGGAGAGCCTAAAAACTGGATCAAGGCCCATTTTATTATAATATCATATAAAAATGAGAATGAATCTACTTTGACTGTTTAAGAATTAAAGATGATAGTATATGATAACGTACATCTTCTGGGAGAACACAGTAGTTTGTTACATAGGTTTGTAATAGTTTCTTTTCCTTTGTGTATTACAGCTGACGCTATCAATAATGCGGCAGGCTTTGGATTCAGAGGATATGACAAAAATGGAGCAGCTCGTTGGGACTTAATTTCCAATCTGAGAATTCAGCAAATAGAGGTTAGTAAATCATTAAGAAGTTGGTTACCATATGACACTTTAAGTAGCATAATTTGCCTTCATAGGTTATGATGTGATGTCCCAACAGTGGTACTGAAAGATTTGTAATAATAATACTCATTCTTTCAATCAGCCAATATTTATTGGTCATCAACCATGTGCCCCAGGCCCTGGGGAACCGGTGAATAAGATCAGTACAATCTGGGCCCTCCTGGAGCTTTAATCTAGTGGGGGTTCCAGGGATACAGAAAGATTGGCTGTGATCAGAGAGGTATAGGGCGTTTCTAAGATAGGAGGCCAGCTTAGACTAGTGAGGTGATTGAGTGTGTGTGTGTGTGTGTGTGTGTGTGTGTGTGTGTTAGGAGGATGGGGCTATGTCAGGCAGAAGGCGTCGCCCTCCTGAGACAGTGACCTATTAGGAGGGTGCTGTGTAGGCCCAGCATGATGGTGGCCTCAACCAGGGTAGTGGCAGTGGGGCTGGAAAGACGTAAACACACTGGACACTGTTTAAGAGACTCAGCAGAACTTGGTGATACACTGGAATCAGCAAGAGAGAACGAGTTATGAATCATGCCCAGAGGTCTGGTTTAGACCGTTGTGTTCACCGTGGTACCTTTCACTGGGGTAAGGAGCAAGGAGAAGGCTCAGGTATGAAGGGAAAGGTGGTGTGTTCAAATGTCAGACTTACCCGAGTGGTCCAGCAGGCCAGTGAATGCTGAGGCATGGGCTGAGATTGTAATTTGGGAACTATCGCACTTCAGGTTTTGGGAGGAACCACGAGAGTAGCCATGAGGGACACTGAGGGGGTGGGGCGAGACGAGAGCCCCCAAAGGAGCCCCCATCTTACAGGCCAGGCAAAGGAAGGCATGCGGGAGGGGGTAGCTGGAGAGAAGAGAGGAAAACCAAAAGCATGCATTGCTCTGCAAGCCTGTGTAAGGGGCTGCTCCCGATGGGAGAAGTTACCAGAACTTCGGGTGAGAGGCTGACCGGGAACAAATAGTGAGTGGAGCAGCTGGACCCACTGCTGGACCTTGGCACCTGCAGTTGTGGGACCACAGGAAATACAGGCCTGATCAGGTCTCTAGATCCTTCTGCTGTTAGAAGGGACCCAGAAGATAGAGAAGTAAGTTAGACACCAGGGCCAGAAGCAGGGAGTGCCATAGGACCAGTGACCCGATTTCCTGCACAAATGCATGGCATGGGAGAAGTGGGGGGCAGAGAGGGGCTGTTACACATTAAAAGAGACATCAGCCAGACGTGCCATATGTTTGGATCCTGACTGACCCCACCAACTGGAAAACCATGTTTTTAAACCGTCAGGGGTATTTGAATACAAAATGGATATTGGATGATATTAAGGAATTATTGTTAATTTGGTTAGACCTGGTCATAGTTTTTTTTCTTTTTTTCTTTTGGTCATAGTTTTTTAAATTTATTTATTTATTTTTTGTAACATTATTTTTTAAAATTATTCTTTTTAAAAAAATATTTATTTATTTGGCTGGGCCGGTGTTAGTCGCGGCCTGTGGGCTCCTTAGTTGCGGCATGCAAACTCTTAGTTGTGGCACATGGGATCCAGTTCCCTGACCAGGGATTGAACCTAAGCCCCCTGTGGTGGGAGCGCAGAGTCTCAACCACTGGACCACCAAGGAAGTCCCTGATCATAGTTTTTTTTTGAAGGTCCCTATTTATTGGACATAAATTCTGAGCTATTTACAGGTGAAATAAGATGTCTGGTATTTGCTTTGAAATGCTCTTAACAGTGTCAGTAATAAAATGGGGAAGGATAGGCGAAAATGGATAATTGTGGAAATTGGGTGATGAATATATGGCCGTGTTTTAATGTTTTGTTCATTATTGCCAACTAAGGAGCTTTTAAGACTTTTTTTTTTTCCTAATCAGGCCCCATGAAATTTTAATAGCAGAGATATATTGTATATCTCTTTATATCCTATATGTATATATGTGCCTTATTCATAAAAGAGTAAGATTTTTTGCCTCTTAAGAAGTTTTCATCCTCAGAGTTTGATGAGAGCAGTAAATAACGGACCAGAGAATCTAAAGTGGTGAGAAGTGCAGAGCCAAGGAGGGATGGTTACACAGGGAAGGAGTAGCGGCCAGGAGACCAGAGCTTCCCTCTGAGATCGGAGGGTGGCATTAGTGGGGGAAGCTTGAGTGAGGCACTGGAAAGGTAGGAAGATGTGCAGACCACTCCTCCAGGGTAAGCAGGTCCTGGGAGGCCAAGACTCCCAGCAGCTGGGGAGGGGGGCACTGAAGGAAGTGAGGCTGCACCTGATGGGGCGTCCAGTCTGGCCCCCAGTGAACGGCCGCTGAAAGGTCATTCACCTGCTCCATCAGGAGTGTCTTTGGGATAATTCCATGGCAACCCCTGTAAGTGTTAACACACAGGAGAAAATGGTGAGAATCCATTTACCTCACAGATGTTCCCTCCAGTAACTCCTTTTATAGAATGATGTTACTCTATTAGAAAAAACGGCGTTAAGGAAAGAGATCGTACACTATCATCATTGTCAAGTAATGTACTCTTAGCACAGTAAGATGTTACTTACCTTTAAAGCTTCATTATTTTGTTGGCCAAAGAAGAAAGTTCCTTTGTTTTTCAGATGTCAACAAGTTTCAAGATGTTTCTTGATAATTGGAATATTCAGACAGCTCTTTGGCTCAAAAGGTAAGCTCCCTCCAGAACCACCATCAGCTGAGCGTTGGCCTCTAGTTCCTTTTTTTTTTTTTTTGACCTCTAGTTCTTGAGGCTGAGCTTCACTGGCTTCACATTCTTAACTAAATTGAATTAACGCTGTGACCTTGTGTTAACCGGGAAACAGAGTTAAGCAGGGTGCTACCAAGTCAGAGAACTGTTTAGGCGTGAGTCATGAATGTAGCCACCACTGACCTCGTATCCTGCCTTGAAAGGTGCCCACCAAGGTTTGAGATCACCAGTATGTCGCTCATTCACGGGGGATTTGGCCAAACAAAAATGCCTACACAGCCACCGTACGTATGCCCTAGATTTTGCACAACGCTTCCAGTTTTAAAATATTTCAGGACAACAGACCTTTATATGTTGGGCACAGGATGCAGAGACCCAGCCTCTGCAGTGGGAGGTCACCATCTTGGTACAAACTCGGCAGTCATCTCTATGCAATGCCCCCTGTCGTGAGGATGATGAGGGAGTGAGTGGGAAGCATGCGAGAATGAGGGGCAAAGAGGCGCCTGTGCTGAGAATTATGAGGGCTTGTCACGTGCACACGGGGAAGGCAGAGGACCGATTACAAAAGACGGAGTTAGGACACCGCGCAGAAGCTCCCAGTCGTCCTTTCTCCTTGTTCTTGATGGGACACACTGCCCGATCTTGAGTTTATTTCATAAAAGACTGCTCCTGTGATGGGAGGGCTCTAAGCACCGTTCTGTGTAAAGAAGCCTTCTTTTGTCATGTCCTTTACTCATGACAAGTTCAATCCCTTTACCTCTTGAAATATCCAAAGCACATTATCATTGCTTCCTGGTGCCTTGCAGTCTCCCCAATGGGTGCAGATTTGCCGAACTAACCTGTTGTGTTATTTTTTGTTGTTATATTTTAAATTTGATACCTTACGAAAATCTTATTTTCATCTGAGTTCTCTACCTGTGACAGGAAAACTTTACACTGAGCACAGCCTACTTCCCAGAAGACTATCGTTAGATCAGTTGAAAATTCTAAATGTTACTAAAGAAAATAATAAAATAATGTAAAATAAAAATAACTTTTATATTTGTTAAAGTTCTTCTGTACATAGCATGGACTCCCAAACACTAGAAATGATCATTTTGGCCATTACGTGTACCAGTGAAAAGATGGAAATGAAATTTCTTTTCATACATCTGATCCCTAATAGCTATAACCTCCATTTTCCTAGCTCCTGACCAGGAATAAGAGTGATCATTGTGGACTTGATAAGCTCTAATCACTCATGTTTTTCATGGTTTCCAGGGTGTGTTATGAGCGCGCCTCCTCGAATCCAACCATCCAGACGTTCATCCTCTCTGCCATTTGGCATGGGGTGTACCCGGGCTACTACCTGACTTTTCTCACGGGAGTGGTGATGACGCTGGCAGCGCGAGCTGTGAGTATGAGTTCCTTCTCATCCTGCAGTGCTGGTCACGTGACCTGGTGTCAAAGGCCCAGTGAGCCTCTTACCTACCGGGCAGCCTTGCTCCTTTGGCCAGGTCAGTGCTGCAGGCTGGCTGGGAGGTGCGCCTGGCAGGTGTGTTGAGTGTGCCTCGCGGGCTGCGTGCTCGGCTCATCTGGGAGGAAGGCCCGGCCCACAGAGGCCTCCACACCGTGTTCCTCGTTGTCACAGAATCTTCGGAAGGATTGCTGAAAACTGGGTGAAATAGAGATGACCAGACGCGTAGGTTTATTTTAGAGATGTTTCCTGAAAACTCCAGCCTTTGAGTCCTCTTTTAGATGAAGAGGGGACCGTGGCCAGGCCTAGATAACGTGGACGGGCCATTCCCCATGGCGGACACCAGTGCGAAGCAGGCCGCAGGTCTGTAGGGTATTTGAGACCTAGTGTATTATCTGGGAAACAGTTGAGGAATTAGGTTGGCGACATGGGAAAGCAGGGGGGCAGTTTAGTGTAAGTCCTTGGAAGTCAATCGGAGGAAAGTGACGTGACAAAAACAGTGTTTGAACAAGCTTCTTATGTCACTCACAGGTGAGGTGGCTTCACTTAACAAACTAGCAGATGTTTATTGTATTCAGTTTTAAGGTACCTTGGAGATATATGAGGTAAATGTCAAGAAGTATTAACTAAAGGCTATTCTTCTGTGGTTTGTAGTCTAGGGGCGTAAGGTGTATGTATGTATGTGTGTAGGTATCTGTCTGTATGTGGGGGTACATATACCACAAGGCATATATGATAGATTCCATCGCTTTTATGGATAGTAAGTACCATAGGTGTCTAGAGGGAAGGAAATCCCTTTTGGTTGGGTTGACTAGAGGTGGCCCCAGTAGGAAAGTGTGCTTGGATTTGGGCTTTGAATGATGAGTTATTTCAGTAGTGACTGAAGCGTAATGGGGGAAGAAAATGCCTTTCTAGGTGTAGAAATGACATTGGCAAAACCAAGTTAGGAAGTGTGTGGTGTATTTGGGAATGACGAGCAAATCTGGTTGAAGCAGAGCCTTCATGTATGTCTAAAGGGTGGATGATTCTGGAAAGGAAGAGGGCAGGGGCGGGGTGGGGCTGGAGAGAGAGGAAGAGGCCAATAATAGAAGAACTTGAACAGCAAACTGGGGAAGAGCCTAATCCTCATTCTGTCCCACATCAGGGAGTCAGGGAAGGTGGGTGAGGGTGGAGATGGGATGCTGAGAGCCATGCCTTGGGAAATGGATTTGCCCCGGTGGACAGAAGGGGAGAGAGTGCAGGTAGCTTTTGCCGCCTTCAGCAAGGCAGAAAACCTGGGTAGCATCCTGCCACTACGAGTGCTGGTGTGTGTGGAAGAGCCACTAACCTCAGACTGCATCCCCTCTGAAGAACTCGCGTGGCATCTCAGAGCAGGGCCACGCTTCACCTATAACCATATCAGGCGAAAAAAGCGGGGACACAAGAGAAAAAAAATAGTGTTCGGTTAAGTTTGCACATTTCAAAATTGAAATGTTTTGACTGTTTTAGAAGCTAAAAGGTATTAAAATAGTGGTTATCAGAAAGCACTTTTTTCCTGAGAAGCCCTTCCCAATTTCCCCTAATGAATGATGTGTGTAATTGCCATTGATTTTAATAAGCGCTCTTTGACCTAAGCTCAGTGTATAATAGCTGTCTTTCACAAATGCAGAGGTTAAAGAATAGGAAGGATGTCTCCTTTCATTGTAGTAGAAAAACTGATCACGGAGTGAACCTTATTTACGTGTAGGCAGACATTGCAGATTCGGTTCCAGACCACGGCAATAAAGTGAATATTGCAGTAAAGGGAGTCACACGAATTTTTCTGGTTTCCCAGTTCACATAAAAGTTATGTTTACACTATTGTGTAGTCTAAGGGTGCAATAACATTATGTCTAAGTATACGTACCTTAATTAAAAAATACGTTATTGCTAAAAAATGCTAACCATCACCTAAGCCTTCAGCAGGTCATAGTCATAACATCAGAGGTCGTTGATCACACAACACCATTACAAATATAATAATAATGAAAATGTTTGAAGTATTACAAGAATTACCAAAATGTGACACAGAGTCAAGAAGTGAGCAAATGCTGTTGGAAGAATGGCTCCAGTAGACTCGCTCGACACAGGGCTGCCACACACCTTCAGTTTGTAAAAACCGCAGTATCTGCGAAGCATGATAAAGTGAAGCACGATAAAATGAGGTGTGCCTGTACTATAGTTTACAAAATATGATTTAAGGAGCTCTAGGAAGTGTAATTTTTAACTTTGGGGGGGGAACTTTTAATTTTAATACCACTTCAAATCTACAGAAAAATTGCCAAGAACTCCTATACGCACGCCCTTTACCCAGATTCACACATTTTGCTCATGTGCTTCCCCATGCACTCTCCATATTTTTTATACATACGTGTATTAGTTTTTTCTGAACCAGATCCAGCTTTTCCCATAGTAACAGTATCATTTTAGATGCCCACCAGCAACGTATGGGAGTTTCGCTTATTCCACATCCTTGAAACAGTTGATATAGTCAGTGTAATTTTATAAGCAATGTTAAAGGTAAATATTTTTGTTTATTTCAGGTGAGAAATAACTTTAGGCATCATTTCATCGAACCTCCCCAACTTAAATTATTGTATGATGTCATAACATGGATAGCAACTCAGATAGCAATAAGTTACACAGTTGTGCCATTCGTTCTTCTTTCTATAAAACCATCATTTATGTTTTACAGGTAAGTGTTACTCTTAAAAATATGCCATCGGAAATTTTTTAAAAATTTTTAATTGAAATATAGTTGATTTACAATGTTGTGTTAGTTTCAGGTGTGTAGCAAAGTGATTCAGTTATTTATATATGTATGTATGTATGTGTGTGTGTGTGTGTGTATATATTCTTTTTTAGATTCTTTTCCATTGTAGGTTATTACAAGATACTGAGTACAGTTCCCTGTGCTATACAGTAGGTCTTTGTTGTTTACCTGTTTTATACATAGTAGTGTATATATTTTAATCCCAAACTCCTAATTTATCCCTCTCCCACCCTTTCTCCTTAGGTAACCATAGGTTTGTTTTCTGTGTATGTGAGTCTATTTCTGTTTTGTGAATAAGTTCCTTTGTATCATTTTATTTTATTTTATTTATTTTTCATTTTAATTTATTTTTAAAAGAAAGCTTCTTGCTCTTGGGTAAAATAGAAAAATAGTACCCTAGCTTGCTTTCTGCAGTTAAATGCATTGTCAGTTACTTTAAAATCTTAAACCAAGCAGTCACAAGTTTATTTATGGAATGATTAACACCACTCAGACCTCAGATGAGAGTGTGATTTACAGCGAGGAGTATCAGCTGGGTAACCCTTGCTTCAGATCTCAAAGGTTACACTGGGCTGTAGAGCTCTTCTTCCTACACTTGGATGTGAACTAGATGATTGTGGTGGTCATTTCACGATATATACATATACCGAATCATTATGTTGTACATCTGAAACTGATAATGTTATATGTCAGTTATATCTCAATTAAAAAAAGAGAGAGACTTCAGACTAGCTTTGGCCCACAAGCTGTAGTTTGCTCACCCCTGCTCGAGAGCCAAGGTTTAAGAGTTTATTTGTTAAAGCGGAGGCTTAAGAGTCACTGGGGATATTTTAGGGACGGAAGTAAAATATATCCTCTGATAGTCACCAGTAACGGTTGGTAAAGTCCGTGGAACATGAGTTCAGCGATAAGACTGCTAACTCCCAAAGGAAAGGAAAACTTAAAAAAGATGAACAATAATGAATATGATGAAGCAGTTAAAAAACAGCACAGCTTGTTCTTTATAACGAATTATTAATTCTCTTCATTTCTTCAGTCAAAAGATAATAAATTACTTGCATTTCATTTATTGGTTCCCTTTTCACTCTTTTATATTTCATTGGTACTTTTTTCATCTCTACATAATAGAAATTATTGTTTTTGTTTTTTTTTTTTTTGGCGGTACGCGGGCCTCTCACTGTTGTGGCCTCTCCCGTTGCGGAGCACAGGCTCCGGACGCGCAGGCTCAGCGGCCGTGGCTCACGGACGCAGCCGCTCCGCGGCATGTGGGATCCTCCCGGACCGGGGCACGAACCCGCGTCCCCTGCATCGGCAGGCGGACTCCCAACCACTGCGCCATCAGGGAAGCCCCAGAAATTATTGTTTTGAATTCCATATTTTGTTTATCTGTTTATCTTCTCTCCCTCTCCCACCAAATTCCATTCCCCCCATAGTAGATAGTGGTATCTTTGAGATCAAAAACTATTTTCCATTACCCTAGCATTTAGAATGACAGCACAGAGTCATAATAATCATACAGGAAGACATAAGTAACTCCTACTAAAGTGTCCTTTTGAACAGAATTATTACATATGTCTAAATGTGACTGAGCTATTGGTTGGATTTTCTGTCTCAGGATTTTCTGTCTCACGTACTTTGTTCACAGGCACTGGCACTTACAGCTATAGAACCAGGAGGTCACATTTGGTTTATATTTAATTTGAGGCATGATACTTCTAATAATATCTTTAATAATGTGACCTTTATTTTGTGACCTTTATTTTGTAACCATCAAGAAGCAATATTGCTTATCTATTACTCACATCACTGGAATATTTGTAACTTAATTAGGGACAGTAAATAGCAGGCAAGGCTATTACTGTCCCTTTACTACCTCCATACTTTGCTCAATATTTGATTCTATGGATTTGAGAGTGTTTTTTTCAGATCTCTGCAGCTATTAATAAGTACATTTTGGTTTTTGTTCTACTTAGTCCTGGCCTTATGACCTTTACAAAGGAATGCAATATGATATCTAGTATGAGTGCTTTATAAATACCCACTGGCATACATGGTTAGAGTTTCATCTAAGGGGGATGGGTAAAAGACTAGTGTAGGGCTTCCCCGGTGGCGCAGTGGTTGGGAATCCACCTGCCAATGCAGGGTACACGGGTTCGAGCCCTGGTCCGGGTAGATCTCACATGCCACGGAGCACCTAAGCCCATGCACCACAACTACTGAGCCTGCTCTCTAGAGCCCGCGAGCCACAACTACTGAGCCCACACGCCACAGCTGCTGAAGCCCGCACGCCTAGAGCCCGTGCTCCACAACAAGAGAAGCCCCCGCAACGAGAAGCCCGTCGATACAACTGGAGAAAGCCCGCGCGCAGCAACGAAGACCCAGTGCAGCCAAAAATAAATAAATTAAAAAAAAAAAAGAATAGTGTAGTAAATATAGACATCCTAGGTGGGGCTTGTGACATTTTGACAAATGTCAAATTAAGTCTTGTTAATTATCAGAATATAATAAAGTAAAGTTTTCCCTTTTTTTTTTTTAGCTCCTGGTATTACAGCCTTCACTCTGCTGGTATCTTAGTGTTATTGTTGTTACCGGTGAAAAAAACTCAAAGAGGAAAGAATACACATGAAAACGTTCAGCTGTCACGATCCAAAAAGTTTGATGAAAGAGGAAATTCTTTGGGACAGAATAGTTTTTCCACAACAAACAATGTTTGCAATCAGAATCAAGAAAGAGCCTCTAGACATCCATCATTAAAGCAATGATGGGGAAAGCACTCTGATGGCTACTTTTTGTCTGTTAACAGAAACCAATCTTAGCACCTTTCAAGGGGTTTGTGTCTGTTGGGAAAGAGATCACGTGGGGGGAAATCGGACAGTTTTAGGTAGGGAATGCCCTGTATACCAGCTTGAAAATGGAGTGAAAGACCCCTCCCATGCCATGTCCCTGTGGGCCATGCCTTATCAAAAATGTTTCCATTATTTCAATGGGCACTCAGGACCTCAGCATATGTCCGTAGGGTCATAAGTGTGCCCTGCTGCTGAATGTATGTTGTGTATCCCAAGGCACTGAAGAGATGGAAAAATAATTGTGTCAATCTAGATGATTGAGAAAAATTAACTTTTCCAAATGAATGTCTTGCCTTAAACTGTCTATTTCCTAAAATATTGTTTCCTAAATGGTATTTTCAAGTGTAGTATTGTGAGAACACTATTTCAATATTAGATGTTGTATGCTGCACAGGAATTCCGGAGGAATTTGAACAGGATATTTAAGACTGTGGATACTTTAAAATGCAATAAACATCTCAGTATTTGAAAGGTTTTCTTAAAGTATCTCAAATGACTACAGTATGTTGTGAAACTGTAAAGTGATGGATGCCAATTTCCTGGAGAGTTTAATTACCCTGTGTCAGGCAGAGAGCCCTTCAAGGAGGGATTTCTTAAACATAATTAAAGGTTGGTAATGTGATATTTTAAGCTATTTTTCTTAAAAAACAAACAAAAAAAACAAACAAAAAAAACAAGGGAGAGAGAGAGAAGATGACAAAGGAAAGAAGGAAGACGTGAATGAAGAAAGCACTGCGGGGGCCGGAGCCTGAGCCAGTGGCAGCTGGGACCAGCGCACACAGGTGTGCAGGGCAGGTGACCGATGCTCTGCAGACGTGTGCTCTTCATCCCTATTTATCTGAGTTCTTTGTGATTCTGTAAGACATAAAAGTTTAATAACTTTTTATTACGTTGACTTTTAAAAGAAATGTATCAAGCATAAATTATATAGAATGATAAAAGGATTGTGAAAATAATAGTGGGAGATTGCTTGAAGGTTTTGAAAGAGAAAAATCACTGAGTGAAATTACTCTCTAGCTAATCACTTTTTATCCTTGACAGTTTAATTCGTATTTGGGAAAGTTTTAGGAAAATGAAAACTTAAAGTCGTTGGGTCTGAACCACCTCTGTAGAGAATAATATAAATTAGTTTCCAAACTCTTAACTTCTCACGTAAAAGTTTTGCCACTAACTCTTGTTAATGAGTTTCAGATTATTTAAGTAGAAAGATGTGCTTTTATCTTATGGGCTGGTTTTACCATAATTAATTTCACCTGAATTGCTGGGTGTCTCCTTTAACCCCACAGTCTTGTGACGCTGCAGTAGCTGAAAGCAGAGGAGTGGGGTGTGATGCCAGTCTGGCATCAGGGCCACGGCCGGAGATGATGAATCACGGGCGGAAAGGGAGAAGGATGGGCAGGGCCTTCTGAGTTCACTTTTCTGTGACCCATCTTTTGTGGAATTTATTTTCTTTTTTGCCTTAAATTTTTAAATGAAATGCAAATTGTCTATCTATGATGAGTCTCTCTTTTTTTTGCCATTAATAAATTTGCAAATGAAGTTAAGGACAGAACAACTCTCTGGCTTAAGCTGTGTAGTATTTCAATTAAAGATGAAAGGAAAAGCCAATGTACTTGGAACTTTTGAGGTCTAATCAGCAAAAATATCAGTGTACCTTCCCAGCACTTTAGAAATAGCTTCCTCTTTGTTTATATGAAATGTTTTTATTTTTCTAAAGGTAATTTTTTTTTTTTCTCCACCTGATGATGTTAGCCATGCCCTGTTACCTCCTGGGAAAAGATGGTTTGCTAAATAAATTTTCTGTTTTCCCATGCATTGAATTTAAGCAAACTGTGGAATGTGAGAGACTAGAAAAGATTAATCATGGAAAGTATCTGCCCCCCACAATGTCTCCTCCATTTAATTAATGCTGCAGAGAATCTGATCACTATTAAGAAAAAGTAAACAAATGTAGAGGTTAAAAGACAAGTCTAGGCATGTCATAAGTGAAAATAAGAAAGTGCGTTAAAACTCTCTTTTTGTTCAGCCTACCTAGCCATTAACAAATAATCATGATTTAGTTCTATTACCTGACTATTTTTTATTCCTCAGCCTATAAACCTAATATCACTGTTATCTGTTTTTTGCTCAATGAAGGTAATCATAGCACTGCCATCTAGAAAGCAAGATGATTGATGAATTTTCCAATTACTTTGAAGATAATACCTTATATATACAATTTGACTGATTTCCATCCCCCTGGATTATCCAGGTTTTTTGTTTTTTGTATGAAATGGGTTTTGAATAGCTTTTATTTAATTTTGGAGAAATTATAATCACAGGTATACAATCTAGGAGAAAAACTAAAGAAAGACTTCTCATTCTCAGCTTGACCTTCCTCCTCAAGAAGAGACTTTTTGTGCTCTATAAACTGAATATATCTACTTGGAGTGTTGTAAGGATTAATACTTTACTTCTCATTATAATAGAAGAATTGAAGGCTGGTATATCTCTCTATGTTAAACTTAAAGGGATTCGTTGTAACATGTGCTTCTTTTTAAATCAACAGAATAGGATTCAGGGCATGTTTATATTATTTCTCCACTCTTCAGTTGCCATGAAACCACTCCAGAGATGATCAATCAGCATCATATTTATATCAATATTTTTGGTTATTATTATACTACTCAGGGAAAAAAATGGACAAAATACTTATTTTTCCCACAATTTTATTTTTTTGAAACAATAGCAGTTAATTTATTTTGATGTATCTCAGCTGTCACCATTTTACAACCCGCTTGTTCTTGGTTTTTAAAATAAGCATTTATAATTGGAACTCAGGGTAATTGAAGAAATTTACTTAGCTTCTAAAATACCCAGCATAATAGAGAAGGTTTATTTAGCTTCCAAAATGTCCAGCCACCACTTATGCCTCCACCATACTTTTGCTTAAAAAGTATTTTTGTTACTGATTCCCACCATGTGTGATGTTCACATACAGGATTTCCACAGATACCAGTTTGGAGAAAAATTTTCCAGTAAAAAGAATGGTTTTAAAAAGTAGAGGTAACCCACATTGAAGCACTAATTGTCCTGGGAGGAGACCTGGGTATTCATCTGGCTCAGACATTAGTGAGCCTTGGGACTTGGACGAGTGACCTGTCCTCCAGCCGAAAGTTCCTTAATGAGCCCAAAGGGTTAGTTCCAAGAGTTTGTGACCAGTTGTGTTTGTAATGAATGGAAACCATTAGCAAGATCTGTAAGAGTCACGAACCGGGGCAGATTCACCATCAAGATTATCTTCATGGTCCCTTATTTTTACTACTTGAGCTCAAAGCCCTGACTTTTCAAGTTTTTTGAGGCAATCAGAAGGCGTGCAGCATGCCATTTCTACTGAATACAGCCCTTGAAATGAATCTTTCATAACGAAATAGTCTCCACTGAAGGAAAATATTTTCTTTTTGATTTCTCTGCTTTCTGTTTGTGCTGTGTACAACTGAGGAATATATATGCTAAAAACTATGTTATATGAATTATCCATTTTACTGGACAGGGTTTACCACCATATAACTTCTCAAATATTATTTCATTCAAAGATATTTAAAGAATATTTAATTTAGTTATACCTTATTTTAAACTACAGAAAAAATTACTTTAAAATGTTGACATTAAAATAATTATAAAATTTGTACTTTTATTCGAGGACTAGATTACACTTGGGACAAAAATCTTTCCTATTTAAAATGTATACCTTGTAAATTTTCATTTGTAAGTTCATGAACAACTCTGGACATTTGTGCTTTTTTGTTTCCTTATTTTAAATTGTCCAAAATTATCAGTTTATTGATTTGAAGAGTTCTGCATTTTAGTCGAAAGAAAAAATTACTTGAGAGAATAATTGTTTCAGAATGGTGCCTATTATTGCTGTGTCAGCGAAGCATTCGTCCAGAGGTTTAGATATGAACCAGTATTTCGTAGAGTTTTATTCAGCCACTAATAGTCCATCCTGGCTGACACTGAATACATCATATTTACCAGAGGTGCAGAATTCTAAGTAACATTGTGAATTGTAATCTTAACTGCCCTCCAGGACTTTATAAAAACTACAGGTAACCCAGGGTACATTTAATGAGTAGCTGATCGTTTAGACGCTTAAATTAGATGCTGAAAGTTCTGCTTTCTACAGCCCTTCCTTGTAAAAGTGTGTTTGTATCAGTGCACACTCCTTATGCTGAAGAAAAAGATTTGCTTTAAAAAAAGAAATTTCACTCTGAAATATGGATTTGAAAGACTAGGATGCAGAGGGTCTGTTAGGATGCAGAGGGTCTCTACCGTGTTTTCCTGCAGCACCACTTAGTCAAATCTATTTATAGTAACTCATTACAGAAGACAATTTTAAATGAAATTTTCCATGTTGGCATTTTGTAGGACTGCTCTTAGAATCAACAACTAAGCTGCTTTCTGAGCTCTTGTACAGAGGATGCAGCCAATTACATTTTACTTGGTGGGCTGCTTAATAAAGTTTTATGTATGTTTTCAAATAATATTTATTTTAATAGGTTTTTAAACGTTATGCAAACCCCAGTAAAGAACTGACAAGCTTCTAGAGGTCATTGATTGGGAAGACTTTCTGAAATAGAGCCTAAAGACACATTTTTATGCCAACTAATTTGTCTTGCCTTTAAAGCTGATTATAACTGTCTTCTTTCAGTACACCTTTTATAAAGCAACAAAACAAAACAAAAGAAACCCCAGGACTGTATGATCTATAGATAAGAGTATAAGGATCCATGCAAAACCCCTGTCTAACTTCCTCAGTGATGATAGCCATCTCTCCAGTCACATTTTATCAAGTTTTGCTACTATAAAAAGAAATGGAAATGTAATGAAAAACCAGAAGTTACAGGGCAACATCAGTAGAAGGACTAACCATTTTCTTAATACCATGTTTGAAATGGAAAAAGTGACTGGCTGCCTTTTACTGGAGTCGTAAGTGACTGTATCCTGCCCAGTCTCTATTTTGGGTTAACTTTGAGAAGTTGATTTGTCAATATTCCTCTTTGTTTTTCCTATTAAAGGGCAAACACGTGTAAAGGGTTGGACAGAACTTTCAAATATGCTTCTTTTCCGATGTTAAGTATTTTTGGTTCTGTATCCACGGATTCGTCAACAAAGTACGTTTGCTCCTGACTTTTTAATCGCAGGAGAGAGGAACCAAACCAGCACACATGCTCCGTCTTCTGTCACTCGTCCGCACCTGCCTCCCCGAGCCCCAAGGGGCACGATGGAAAGCAGTAGGAATGAGAGTGAAAATAATTCCGGCGGAACAAGAGAAACCCTCCTCCATGCAGAGTGACAACGTGGGATTTCCTTCCTGCCTTCCTTTAAAGCTTGCATCTTGATCTCTGCGTAGGAGTAGTTGGACACTGTTACCCCAACACGAGGGGGGGCCCGAGCTCCAGCAGCCAGTATTCACAGCCCTTCATTTGCCTTCGCTGGGGGAGAATAGAACGTGGTGTCTGTGCTTTTTGTTTTTATGATTCCAAAATATTTTTTTAAAGATGTGTTATTTTTCGACAGATCCATAAAGTAGTTCCTGTTGTATGGTAAATTAAAGTTACCACTATGTCAGTTACACTGTGATGTGATAATTTCATAACCACTTGTTTCTAGTCTGTGTGTCCTCAGAGCTGCACTGGTGGCTTATTGCTGGGTTTTAAAGATGTTTTTAACTGAACATATAAATGTTTTTTTTTCTAATTTGTGTGTCTTTAAAACTGATTAAACAGTAGTTTAAAAATATATGTGTGTGTTTGCTGATTTCAGAGGCTTTAAATTCCATCTCTAGAACTGAATATCAGGCCTGTCTTGAGAAGCAATGGTCTTTTTGCATTGAAGGATTCTTTAGTTCAATAGTAATACTCTCAGGAGTCATTGATTTTTTAACTGGTTAAAAATTATTTAAAAGAAACTATTGTCATGTTATAAACATTTTGGGAGGCAATTAAAAGAACCTTAGGTTAGTATATAGTATCTTGTATTCTCTCTTAAAACAGACTTATAGGGCTTCCCTGGTGGCGCAGTGGTTGAGAGTCCGCCTGCCGATGCAGGGGACGCGGGTTCATGCCGCGGTCCGGGAAGATCCCACATGCCGCGGAGCAGCTGGGCCCGTGAGCCGTGGCCGCTGAGCCTGCACGTCCGGAGCCTGTGCTCCGCAACGGGAGAGGCCACAACGGTGAGAGGCCCGCGTACCGCAAAAAAAACAAAAAAACAAACAAAAAAAACAGACTTATAAAGTGAAGAGGATGCTGACTGTCCTCAGTTACGAAGAAAAAGAGGTGGCTTTCCCAGTTCTGCTGTTGGCACTCTCACTGGCCTTGTATATGGATCTGGTCTTTGCTTTTGAGAAGCAGAGCACTGGGACGACCGCTCGGTTTCTGTACCACAATTACAGGCTTAAGGGAACTTTGGGGTGCACTTCCAGGCTCTTCTAGATGCTGTCGTGAACAGCCATGGGGAAAACGTCTTCTATTAACTTGTACTGTTGCACAAAGATGCTGGATGAACACGTATGAGTAAGTCCAGTTGTGGTGCTTTCTCACTGGAAGGCCTTAGACTTTATGGCAGATTTAAATGACCCCGTTTTGAGATTCATGATAGCCACAACTGGGAGAAGCACGGACCCAGGAGCCGCCTGCCAGCACGGCACTTCCATGTGCTGGTCCCGACAGACGTGACGGCGAAGGGAACGTGATTAGCTGCTCGGTAAGGAAGGCCAGGAGGCCAGGAGATAACAGGACTCCTGCTGTACATAGATGAACATTTGTAAGGTGTTTCGTATTTTATGAAAGTCATTAAATGACTTCCAACCGGACATGCTGGGTAACTAAACAACAAATCACGGCTCTTGCCTTTGAGGAGCTAATAGTCACCATATAATACGGTAAGTGCTTTATTAGAGGCAAGTACAAGGGTCTTGGGGCAATTAGAGGGGTGGGGAGCTCAGGAAGTGGCTCGGGTAGCTGCACAGAGGAGTTGGCACTTGGGTTTGTGAGAAAGCGTTTTGCTGCGCCGACAAAGAGGTGGGAGGTGAGTTAATTAGAGGAAGAAAGAAAAGCATATGTCAACGATTTTATAGCATTTACACAAGTAGAGTAAAAGCAACAGGAGTTATGCAAGTTTTGATCTACTGTGTGCCAACTTTCTGTTTAACAATAACTTATCTTCCCCCAAATAGAAAAAGGAATAATAGGAAAACATTGAGTTTAGCCAATGTTTAAAAAATGAGACTTTACAAACTCTTTCAAGCGTATGGTTCAGTACAGAGCAATAAAACAGACTCTAGTGCCCACCGCTCAGATCGAACAGCTCTTTCTGCTTTGCCACGTTAGGTTTAAAGTTTGTCTTTTTTTCATAGAAAGAATGTTGCACATGAGGCCATATACCTGCCCAACCTTTGCCTTCCCCCTCCCTCCTTAGAAGTCACAACTGCATCAATGTGAGCCTTTTTTGGTAAGCTCTTCATTTGGTCACCTTTCTTATAAGCTTAGCTATGTGATTTAAAAAATAATTTTGTGCTCTGTTTACTATAGTTTTCTAGGTGTTTATAGCAAGATGGCTCAGTCTGCTGGTTGCTGGAATCAGATGTCAGCTCACATTCTTAATGTCATTAAAAGATGGCATTTCCCTTTACTGGTAAAACCCTTTCTATTACGATGGATTTTTATTTTTCAGGTACGCTTTGTTTTGTGCTTGTGTCTTCTTTTTTTGTCACATCATCCCAAGTGATACCCATGGTGTCCGTTAGCACAGCCTGAGACTCCCGCCAGCGGAAGGGCAGGTCCGGATCCGCCAGCCAGGGCAGACAGAGCTGGACGCACTGTGCCCAGGAGACGGATGCCGCTCACCGGTTGCCGTCCCTTTTTGCAGGGTGAGCGTGAGCACAGCCTTATAAAAACAGGCCTAGGATCTGAGCTTAGCTGCCAGCTGCTTACAGCCGTCAGTAGGGAAGTTGGCTGCCCGGCACCCGGAGACCCAGGGCCCCGTGAGAAGGGGAGGCCCTGCAGGGGGGCCGCCAGTCCCACGGAAAGCTGAGTTCCTGTTTCCCTTTCCACGCTTTTTTAATGCACGAATCATCAGCCTCAAGAAGAGGCTAAAGAAGAAATTCGCAAGTACTGAAGTCCATCCTACAGTCCTGAACCTTTACTATAAATCTTCTGCAAAGAGCAGTCAGCGCAGCAGCCCGCTTCCTTAATTGTCTCCTACACTCTGCAAGGGTCATTTTTTGCCCGTTGCTGAATGTGATACTTAGTTTTCCATCTTTGCGTCACTCAATCTCTGCAGCATTTGGCTATGTTGACCACTCTCTTCTTGAGATGTTTTTCTCCATGTCTGTGAAACTGTCCTTCCTCGCTTCTCCTTCCTGCCTCTGGATGATCTAAGTCAGCCGAGCCCCCTCGTCCTGGCCCCAGTTCACACACTTGTCTGTTCTCATAGGTCCTCTGTGCTGGCCCTACCTTCAGCACTGACCTCTGTCTCCTAACTTCCCCCCCACCAGCTCCAGCTAAAGATCTGCACCCGGAAATCACAAGCAAACTCAGAACATCCCAAACTGTGCAAAACGTGAGATTCCTCTCGTAGTGCTCATGCCATGAAATGTCCGGAGTGTTTCCCTCGTTACCCAGTCAGGAGCCTGTGCATCCCCCACACCCTTCTCACTCTTTCTTCCTTACCCACCAGCACGTGTTGCCAGCCACCGTGTGTCCCGTCTCCCAGACAACTGACTCCATCTCACCGGCCTTCTCTCCCCATGCCTCACCTAGTTCATGGCAGGGACCTCCCAACGGGTCCTGCATCCTCCAGGCATGTCATTCTGTGACATGCAGCCTCGAGTCATCTCTCTAAAGTCAACAAATTGGGTTTTTATTTCCCTGCTTCAAAAAGGAAACTGTTAACCAAAGCCTTTGTGATAAATTCAAACTCTTAAGTATGGTGGAAAAAAACTTTCCATGATCTAAGCCCTGCTTACCCTTCATCATGCTTCTCTCTCCTGATTTACACCCCTCCCAGTACACATATGCTGCCATAGATTGAATCTGTCCCCCTAAAATTCATGTTGAAATCCTAACTGCGAGGTGATGGTATTTGGAGATGGGGTTTTGTGGGTGTGATAGGTCATGAGGGGAGGCCCTCATGAATGGGATTTAGTGCCCTTATAAAAGACAGATCGTTTCAAAACGGTCTGAAAAAGAATATATATAGATATAGAGATATATATCTATATATCACTTTGCTGTATACCTGAAACTAACACAACATTGTAAATCAACTCTACTTCAATCAAAAATAAAATTCAATTTAAAAAAGACCCCTGAGGGCTTCCCTGCTGGCACAGTAGTTAAGAATCAGCTTGCCAATGTGGGGGACATGGACGGGTTCGAGCCCTGGTCCGGGAAGATCCCACATGACGCAGAGCAACTAAGCCCATGCACCACAACTACTGAGCCTGCACTCTAGAGCCCGTGAGCCACAACTACTGAGCCCACGAGCCACAACTACTGAAGCCCGTGTGCCTAGAGCCTGTGCTCCGCAATAAGAGAAGCCACCGCAATGAGAAGCCTGCGCACCGCAACGAAGACCCAACACAGCCAAAAATAAATAAATAAAATAAAGTTATTTTTTAAAAAATGAAAAAGACCCCTGAGAGCTCCCTTGTCCCTTCTACCACGTGAAGATACAGCTAAACGTTTGCAGTCTGCACCCTGGAAGAGGTCTCTCACCAGAATTTGACCATGCTGTCACCTTGGTCTCCAACTCCAAGCCTCCAGAACTGTGAGGGATAAGTTTCTGCTGCTCAGAAGCTGCACGGTCTCTCGTACTTTGTTACAGCGTTTGAACAGACTAAGGCAGTTTATGCTCAAGCCACGCTGGGTAATCATACTTCCTCCCGT
Source organism: Aethalodelphis obliquidens (assembly GCF_003676395.1). Lineage (NCBI taxonomy): Eukaryota > Metazoa > Chordata > Mammalia > Artiodactyla > Delphinidae > Aethalodelphis > Aethalodelphis obliquidens. The sequence continues at coordinate 37,425,830 of NW_020837956.1, forward strand.
CCCTCTCCCTTGACTCCTACCTGCTGCTCCTTTTACCCAGAATTACCATCTACACCACATCCCCCCCCACCTCTCTCCTCCAGCTAACGCCTGCTTCATCACTGGGATGCAGCCTGATCGTCACAGCCAGAAATGTTCAGTGAGCTTGTGCTATATGCCAGGTACTAAGATGAATGCTAAGTGTCAAACAGATGCTTTTCTCTAGGCAGCTCTTCCTGAGCCTTCCAGTCGCAGGTTCTCTATTCTCATATGTACCTTACACTCACCACACAGTGCTGTAGTTGTTAATATATAATATATATTTGTTCAGAGTTGCACAACCAAAGAAGGAAGTAGAGTGATGAATGCAGAACAATATGTAAATTCATAATTATCTGATATTTACCCCAGACTCATAAACTAATTCCTTTAGCTGCAGGACCTCCATTTCCAAGAACCCTCATTACCATCAACTTGTGGCTGATGTAGGAATAGATTCCCAAAGTCTCCACATTGTGTGGTAGAGACACAAACTAAGATGCTTAAGTCCTTGAGGCCACATTTAAGGCACGAGGACCACATACGTCTCAGGTATGGGTATAAACAGAATCATTTAGAAAATCAGTCATCGTTATGCATTTGCTAAACTGAAGCAACCTATACTACTTGATACTAATAAATTGCCTTTCACACAAAGCAACAAGGTTTTGTGGAATTTGATTAATTTTAGGAAATCTTCAGTATGGCCAAAAATAAAAACCTTAACATTAAGACCGAAGGTGTTTTGTAGGCAAGATTAAATATTTTCTATCCAGACCTTCAGATTAGGAATTATTTCATCGGTTCCTCCACACCCATACTAACTGATTATCCCCCCCCCCTTTATATTAGGCACATCGTAGCTCGTAAATGTATTCAAATAAGTCAAACAAACACCCATCATTCTGTCACTGATAACCGATTTTAATATTCTGGGGTTATTTCTAGTCTTTTTCCTGTTGCTAGATAAACGTGTGTGTTTGCAAAATAATTTTGTAACCTTCATTTTTCACTTATATTTTGTACCTCTCTTTCCTTATTTCACCTATTAAGTTTACTTAGAGGGGCAATAGCAAGAAGAAAAGAGAGAAATGAAGGATGTAGTTAATATGCAGGTTAAATAAACCACATGTTCATTGAACCCTACTCCAACCCATAAAAACAGAAAATCAGGGCTTCCCTGGTGGTGCAGTGGTTGAGAGTCCGCCTGCCGATGCAGGGGACACGGGTTCGTGTCCCGATCCGGGAGAATCCCACATGCCGCGGAGCGGCTGGGCCCGTAAGCCATGGCCACTGGGCCTGCGTGTCCGGAGCCTGTGCTCCGCGGCGGGAGAGGCCACAGCAGTGAGAGGCCCGCGTATCAAAAAAAAAAAAAAAAAAAAAAAAAAACAAAAAACAGAAAATCAATTGTCTGGTTCATTTATAAATGAATTTGAAGCAGGAAGAGAATCAGTCACATCTGCTTCTCCCCCTTTATACTGGTGCATAGTATTTTCCTGGAAGTACTTTTCTTTCAGGGACACATTAGGCCATATACAGATAAAATCATTTAAAACTCTTATAAACTTTCATCAAGAACAGAAAAGTGGATAATGGAATGATTCAAGATAGATCCAATATAAGGAAACAGCCCAGATGACTGTCACCTGACTTTCTGAATCAGTTTGCTCGGGGAGAGACTGACAAATAATGAAGAACTAAGGAATTTTATGCCAATAATCATGTGCTCCTGACGTTTTATTCCATTAGAAATACGGACCCATAAACCACAATGTGAGTAGCTATTTTTAGTATATGATGGTGCAACTTCCTGTGTGAATGGCTAAACAATTTGAACTTCATGCTGCCACAGTGAGTACATCGAAGTGTCGTTTATGTCTGGAGTCACAGCATTTCAACATGTTTATGTTTGCCAAGTCATCTCCATTTTCATCACTATTGAAAATAGAACGCTTGCTATCCCCCTGCAGCTCTGTACACCCATCTTGCACTCCCCTCCCCAACTCCCCCAAACCTGCCACTCTCCTGGGACACATGGCACGTTGTTAGTAAAATCTCTCCTATTTCCTCTGGCTCTTTCCTCCACCTTTTGCTCTAATGAAAACCCACGTCTCTCCCAGGACGTGACATCCCTTGCTGACCTCACAAGTAGTAACTGGTTTCCCTCGCTCATCACTGGGCCTGGAGGTGGGGCAGGTGCCCTCCCTCCTACTCACTGTCACACGCAGACAGCGGTCCCTGCTCACCTCCTAAAATACTGGAGTTTAGAAGCGCGTATCATCCCTCTTTCCCGCCTCCATCTCCAGACTTCCCTGGGTAACTCCCCACTAGAAAAGATTAGAGCCTGATTGCTGTCAGTCTCCAACACAAGGCCCTTGATGATGTCAATATCCTTAGAGAAGAGCCTGCCAACACTGGCCTCCCAGCTCCCTGACCTGCCCCCTGACCTTGTTATCACCAATGGTCTCCATTTCCAGCACTCCACTCCCAACCCCCTCCAACTTGCCATCTCACTTCCTCTAGTAGACAGACTCCATCAACTCTTTGACGCCACCATGTGTGCTTACATTCCAGTGATTTTAGCCCGTGTCCTTACTCCTCCCTGCCCTGCTTAAGCTCTCTGCTCTGTAGTCAGTTTGTAGTAATGCTACTGCTACAGCCCTGTAGACTGCTACAGCCTTCAGTCCTAAAAGCACGGGGATTCTGATGAATTCTATATTGTGTGATTCAGCAAAAAAGAAGAATGAAGTAAGTGCCGAATCATTGTAAAAAAAATACTTATATTCTGAAATAAAAAGTTTATTTTAGGGCTTCCCTGGTGGCGCAGTGATTGAGAGTCCGCCTGCCAATGCAGGGGACGCGGGTTCGTGCCCTGGTCTGGGAAGATCCCACACGCTGCGGAGCAGCTAGGCCCGTGAGCCATGGCCTCTGAGCCTGCGCGTCCGGAGCCTGTGCTCCGCAACAGGAGAGGCCACAACAGTGAGAGGCCCGCGTACCGCAAAAAAAAAAAAAGTTTATTTTATATATGTATATAAAATAGTTTAGACACATAATAAACTTTTAATTTTAGGATAGTCTTAGATTTACAGAAAATGTGGTGAAGATAGTACAGAGTTTCCACATATCCCCACACAGTGTTTCCCAATCGTTAGCATCTTACGTTAGTGTGTACGTTCGCCACAGCTAATAAACCAATTCTGAACAAGGGCCACACTTTATTCAGATTTCCTTAGCCTTAGTTTTTTCCTAACGCCCTTTTCTGTCCCCAGATGCCTTGCAGGACACATTAGTGGTCATGTCCCCGTAGGCTCCTCTTGACTGTGACAATTTCTCAGACTGTTCTTGTTTTTGATGACTTTGACAGCTCTGAGAACTGCTGGTCAGGTATTTTGCAGAATGTCTCTCCATTGGGAATTTGCCTGAATTTTTTCCTGAAACATATTCTGACAGGAGAGAACATCCTTTTTGAGAAGGTGTAGATCTTCTGCTTACAATTGTACCTGCCTAGTGTTAGAAGTAACGTTTATAGACTAGCTTCTGGCTCCGTCTGTTACAGACCTTGTCTTCCATCTTCCAGATGCTTCAGTGCTGGGTATCCCAGGACATCTTGTTCCAAATACACCTAGAACCTGACTTTCTTTCCTTCCACTACTAGGTGCCCCTGTTCAAGCTGTCACCCTTCACTTGTGTTACTACAAATGCCTCCTAAATGGTCTCCTATGTCCCTCCCTTGTTACCCCTGAAGGTCCATTTTTCACACAGTAGGTAGAATGAGTTTTCTGAAACAGCTTAGTTGTGTTCCTTCTCTGTCAAAACCCTATTTTCACCTGCAGTAAAATTCACCTTTGTTGTCGCAGAAGAGGCCCTGCCCACCCTGGCCTCTGGGGCCTCACCTCCTCCTTTCCCGTCTCTCTCATGCTGCTCCAGCCACCCTGCCCTTGCTGTACTTTGAACACGCCAAGCACATCGCCACCTCTGCGACTGTGTACCTAACTGTCCCTTTTGCTTGCAAAAGGGTTCTTCCTCCAGGTGGTGCACTTGCACTGTTCTTCCTCCAGGTGGTGCACTTGAACTGCTGCTCCTCCAGACAGTGCCTGGCTTCTGCGCCTGCGCACCTTAACCATCTTCTGCATGTTCCCTTTCTCCATGGCACCTACTTCTGTCTGCTGACTAGAGCTGACTTGTTGTCTGTCTTCCTCATTGGAATATAAGGTCCATGAGGGGTGATGGTAGGGATTGTATCCTCACTGCTGCATCCCTGGCATCTAGAAGGGTGCTGAGTGAAGCTTATAGTGGCCCGTTCACTTATTCAAGACGCATCTGGCACATAACAGGGGTTCGTGAATTTGGGTGAGTAAAATGAATGAGTGAGTGAATGGAGCCTGATCGTACAATTGAAAGCCTCTACTGATATTCCTGGTTTATCCCTAAGTAGACATCCTGTAGCTTTTTCATTATTTTCTTGTGAGTAATCTCCTAGTAGGTCTCCAGGGGGTTCTGTTAGCTGGGGTTACCCAAGTCTTATACTGACTGCACATTGCTTCAGGCTTAGTTTTCAGATATCTTGATACACTGCTATTTGGCTGGTATTATCTACTTTTCTTTACACCCCGCCCATACTCTGGTTATATAACTGTATTCGTCATTATTTGACTATACCTCACTCACATTCCTGCTTAAAATGCTTCTACCTGCTGGAAGAACCAGCTCAAATCTTATCTTGACTGAGAAGTCTTCCTAGCTTCCTCCAAACTGTAGTTACTCTCTTCCCTTTCACAGCATACATCAAAATATCCAGAGAGAAGCATGAAGAGAAAACAAAGTTAGAAAACACAGAGAAGAGAGTCGGAGCTGTAGAAGATATGGTGAAAAGGTCTAGCCTGTGAGTGACTGGAGTCCCAGAAGGGGAGAAGAGAGAATGTTAGAGAAATGTCTGATGTTGATGAAAAGTGTCAGTTACTGTGAACTTTACGGATAAATAGTGGAACCTCAAAGGGCCAGGAAGGGTAATCCCGGAAAATATTACAATTTATTATAAAGTGATAGTAATTCAGACAGTGTTGTATTGGCTCAAGGATACCCAAATGCATCAATCAACCAAGCTGAGGTCAATTTAACTTAATAAAGAACCACTTGGTAGGCAATTTGGAAGTAGAGGAGAAAAGATTTAATACTTCATAAGAAACACATGGAAAAGCAGCTATCTTTAGGATAAATATTTTAATTGAAGTACAGTTAATTTACAATGTTGTATTAGTTTCAGGTATACAGCAAAGTGTTTCAGTTATACATATATACATGTGTGTGTATATATATAAATATATATATATAAATATGTATTTATTATTTTTCAGATTCTTTTCCCTTATAGGTTATTACAAGGTACTGAGTATAGCCCTGTGCTATACAGTAGGTCTTTGTTGGTTATCTATTTTATATATAGTAGTGTGTATATGTTAATCCCAAACTCCTAATTTACCCCTCCCCCCAAATGTTGGTTTTAAAGAAAGCTATAGGTTATATGATTAGAATCATTAGTAACAGAGGAGTTGAATTTAATGCTATGTTAAGTGATGTGCTGTCCTAAATTTCTAATGTATCTTTAGCAAGCGAAAACTGCTTGATAATTTAAAATATGAAAAAATAACACTAAATTTCATGATTAAGGTAAGAGACAGGTGTAATTTCAAAACATATACCAACTAGCAGATCTGAATTACATAATTTTTATGGCACAATAAAATTAAACATTAATTCATAGTCTCATCCAACTGAAGGGGTGTAAAAACTCAACCAGTGGACCGAATGCAATGTTAACTATCCCTTTCTGTTCCAGCTCTTGTTCGCTTTTATGGGAGTCCGTGCTGATAAGTGAACTTTGGCTTCAGAGGCTAGGAGGGATTCAAGGTTCCAACTTAGCTAGAACGAGATGCTGACATCCTGGAAATGGAAAGAGTTCCACATTTTCAAGAAGGGAACAAAGCACTAGACCTCTTACTAACTTAAGGTTGCCCTAAAAATGCTTTTGATATAAAACTCAAAACGAGTACGGTTGGGTGTCAACCTTGAGTAGGATTTCCTGACCATGTAACGCCCATTCCCACCTCCTGGTCGATATAGTTCCCCTGACCCCTACTTAGTCTCCTCGTTGCTTAGAGGGCTTTGCTCTCCTCCCACCAATCCCCAGACACCGCTCGCTCTTCTGAGCTACCATGTCCTTGGGGCTTAGCCTATGCCATCCAGAGCTGATAATACTTTCTGTTAGCATATTACCCATCTCCCTAATTGGATTGAACTCTCATAGTGGGGCCCCAAATCTTCAATCTCTGTTAGTGAGTCAGAATTTGGCAGTTTTTTTAAAATTAGTATTTTACTTTTATTTATTTGTTTATTTATTTATTTACTGGCCATGCCACGCGGCTTGCGGGATCTTAGTTCCCCCACCAGGGACTGAATGTGGGCCCACGGCAGTGAAAGAGCCGATTCCTAACCACTGGACCGCCAGGGAATTCCCAAGAATTTGATGATCGAAAAGAGCTTTTAGAGAGACTAAAACAGCCATGGCAAGGCGATGGGTTGGCAACACCAATGTGTGTCTGCCCTGCTGGTAGTTTCGTTTGACTTACGTTGAGCTTGCCAACCTCTAAAACCCAAAGTCGTTTTTATACTGATTCAGTTATAACTCTCTCTTTCCTCCAACTCTTTGTCTGACTCTTTTTCCACCACTCCCTGCCCGCCCCCCACTTGAAGGCAGGGTTATATATTTGCCCCTCTTCTGTTGCCTCTCAAATCTGTTCTTAACTCTGTCCGGGAGTGTGTTCCTTTTTTTTCTGACACCATCCCAGAGTTGAGGAAATGTCCTTCCACCTGTTTTTTATGTAGCAGGAACACGCTGATTAAATGAGTCAGGGAGGAGATTGGCAAAGCTATCAAGAGAAACGATAGCAGCAACCATCACTCTTCAAGGCAAAAAATGACATCTTAGGAACCTCCTTGTTACCCCTCCCCTTCTCACTAAGAAATGTTTAAAGTAATGACTTTCGTCCATAAAGTTTTTGTTTCAAATCTCTGTTTAAGATGTCAGGGAACTCTGAGTGGTAAATTAGGGGAGATCTCTCTTCTTCAAATATTTCTGTGTTTTCCAAATACTTTATAATGAACACATATTCCTTTTAGAGTCAGAGAAAAACATTTTTTAAAGCAAGATGGTATGTGAAACATCTTAAGATTTCCGTGGAAAATCTGATGTACAATGAAACTGAAACCATGTAAAAAGATTGGACTGCTGAAATCATCATCCCAATATGCTGATCTGTTGAAAAAGATGAAAGCGTGATTAAAATTACAGTTTTGGTGGGGAGAGTGGTGAGGAATGGAAAGATAACTCACATTTTTCCTCCTCCATATACATGACAAGTAAAAAAGACAGGCTCTCGAAGTGATCTGAGGGATTCTGCTGAAGCAAGAAACCCTTAGGATGCCTCTGCCAGAAAGATTTAGGCGAGCTGCATAAACCATAAAAAGACCAATGAAAGTGGAGAGAGTGATTCATTTGAAACAAAACTGAGGAGAAAGCATTTCAGTTCGATTTTACAGCAGTCGTATCATCACAAGATGAGAGTCTGAGTCCATAACTATGAAAGGAGTCAACAGCATTTGGCAGAAGTTGGAAAATATTTAATTTATTAAATGTAACCATAATGTAGATAAAGAAGAATGGGCTACAGTGGGATCAAAAAGCTACTTAAACAAGGTCCTACTGTATAGCACAGAGAATTATATTGAGTATCCTATGATAAACCATAATGGAAAACAATATAAAAAAAGAATGTATATGTATGTATAACTGAATCACTTTGCTGTACAACAGAAATTAACACAACATTGTAAATCAACGATACTTAAAAAAAAAGCAACTTTATTTTTCCTCAGGGCAGCTCCTGTAAGTGCTCCGTCTCTTTCTTGTTTCCCAGACAAAATTTCTAATAGGTCTCATAATTTTTGTAATTTTTCTCATTACTCTTGGATCATTGAATATCACCTAGTCATGTTTGGTCATTAAACATTCTCATTTTAGTAATGAAATGCCTGGCCTGGACTATTAATAAAACCCCAAACGTAAAATTTCTCCCGTCCCCAGTTCAGACCTGCAATGGAGGTGGGACCCTAGTTGATAACCCTATTCCCTGCTCCAAGGCTTCTCCCCTTTCCTGCCATCCTTGAACCTGACCCTTCTCTCATCTTCCATTCAAACGTTTGCCAAAGGAAAGCCTGTTTCTAGTAGCTTCTTTCCAGGCTGTCATCTGGACTGCTTTTAAAATGTGCCTGAAAGGACAACTTGTACACCGAATATCTTCAGGATTTTTATCCGGGGAGAAGAAGTGGGGAGGGGATTCGGGTAGTGTGGGTGACGGTCTTAGTGTCTGGGACTCAACGTCCCACTTCTAGACGGGGATTTGCAAAGTCCTTGACTGAAAAGCCGCCAGCTGCGGTGCAGCGGTGCTTGGGGCCACCTAAGCTGGAGGCCCACTGCTTCCTGTCCCCCCCCCCCCCCCCGCTTTCTGTTATATTCCAGTTGTCCCCAGGAGAGGCGTTCTGGCCGTGCTGGTTCACTGCTGCTCAGTGTGGCTCACACCTGGTGGGCATAAGCCGACCTAAAGCCTCCTGGACTTGCTGTGGAGAGGCTAGCTCACCGACGGGGCGTTGCTTCCTGGAGTTACAGAATTTACGGGGTGAAGCGGCTGGGGGTGGTCATGGTGAGGCGGGCTGGAACGGTGAGAACTGTCATGGGGGCAGCTCTCTTCTCAAAATGGTGTTCCGTAGGGGAAGCACTTAGGGACTCAAGACCCCTTCTCCCTGAGCCACCATTTCATAGCCGACACACCTCAGTGAGATCTTGCAGGGTCCAATCTCTGCTATGTAATCCACATTTTCCCTTGTGTCCCCAAGCTCATCCAGAAAGCCCGTCAACATCCCAGGGGAAGAGCAAATCTCTCGGAGAGTAGCTCAGAAGGTCAAGAAACTCAGAGACAAGGTTTAACGTACAGACAACTTTCTTGGAAGAAGAGTAATCCAGATTTTCCCCAGTACTAGGAATCCTGGGAACAAATTTAACCATTGTGGGATGAGAGTGCAGCTTTTTCACACATGGTAACCCAGAGGTGTCAGGAAGTGTAGGAAGTCTCATCTCATTTTTAATATTTTTGCCCAGGGATTCTTAACCACTTTTGTGTTCTAGTCCTTTTTGGCAGACAGGTAAGACCTACAACTGCCTTCTCAGAATGTGTTTAAATAGATAAAAATAAAATCAATATGATTACAAAAGACACCAATAATATTGAAATGCACTCATTAAAATATTTTAAAAACACCCCCCACCCCCAAAATAACAAGAACAAAAAAGAAAGCCTTTCAGATGCCTTGCTGATGATTCAGATGGTTCCTTATGACGAGAGCACTGGCTCCCACGCTGGGGCCATAGATCCCTGTGAAACCACAGATTCCAATTCCCATGTTGCTTTCACAACCAGTGGCTACTAAAAGGCCACCTGCTATACTGTGTAGGTCCTCAAAAACCTGCTTGACACTGAAAAGGGATACTCATATCTGCTATCACCGATTTGGACACAGTGGGACAAGAACCACGTCTGAGAATGATGTTTCGTTGGAATCAGCTGGGAAGATATTTTAAAAATCCCCAACAAGAGTCGAGTTTTGATTTTTAAAAAGATCTACAGATGATTTTGATGTGCCAACTTTGGGCACCATTGAAAAGCATCTGAAATGGATCACTCCGGCAACTCATGGAAAAAGCCGACAAGGGGCCAGCGTGCGGCTCCATCAGATGTTGGTGTGGCATGCGTGCACAACGAGAGGACACCCCAAAGCGTGTGACGGAGACGTAAACGGTGCTCTTTCTTCCTTAAAGGCTTTCCAAGGCCACACACTGCTCTAAACAGGGCGAGGGAAGCTGGTGTGGAGTAAGAATGGAGTGAACCTTATAGTTGGGGAAAGACATGGAAACCGGTTAAATATGCTTTAACACATACTTTTGGAATACCTACTGTGCCCCAGGACTGTGGAGTAAGAAGGTGAATACAGACGATGAACCCTGGTTGAGGTCATGCAGAAAGCTACACAAGAGGGGACTGCTTAGGCTGCCTCTTAAAAGACAAATAGAATTCATCTTTTGGACTCATCTGGACAAGAGGCAGGACAGAATATCCAGGGGAGAGGGAACAACACTTTGGAAACAAAATGGAGATGACAAAGAGCATATGGCCCAATGTTCCGGGAACTGAACTTGCCAGCCTAGGGTGGGGGCAGGATGGGAGGAGAGCGGTGGACAGTACAATGGCAAGAAGTCTGGCAGGGGCCAGCTCCAGAAGAGACTTGCCTGTTAAGTACTATTTGGGAATCTGTTCTATGGAAATGAAAGGCTGCTGAGGAGTTTAATCAAAGAAGTGACATGATCCCCAGTCTCCTGGGGAGACGGTTAGTGGGGCACCAGCAGAGGCAGGGAGGGTAGTTGGGGGCTTTTGATATGTAGTCCTGGTGGGGAGCTTCTGAAGCCTTTAAGCAGCTCAGGGGTGATGAAAGCGGCTGCAATCAGGCGGTGTGGGCTGATTGGATGACATTAGGCAGGGGCGGAGGAGGAGGTGCATGACTTCCCAATTCCTGCCTCGGTGGATGGGGGCAGGAGTCAGGTCCCCCGACAGTGTCAGAACAGGAGGATCACACCAGGTCGGGGGTGGGGTGGGGTGACGAGTCCAGCTTTGAGCTGAATTCTGGAAACATTAACCAATTTGAAGGGAGGTGAAATCTGAGAGGAGCAGCTAGAGAAATGGGAGGAAAACGAGGAGAATCAGAGTCACAGAAGCCGAGGGAGGGGAACATTTCCAGGAGGGAGTCGCGAGGGAAACTGTGAGTGGAAAAGTGGTCAATCACATTTGGCCGCCAGCAGGTCAGAGGTTCCTTCTGCAGAGACCCGGGTAAGGACGGTCTGCCGGGCTGCAGAGGGGGGAATGAGGAAGCGGGGGAGGCGGTGGGCTCTCTGGGCCGGGAGATTAGATCCCACAGGTGTTCTGGGTTCAGGAGGACGGGATTTCAGCTAGCCTCCCTTCGCAATATGTTTGCAGAGTCGTTTGAAGTTATAATTGCGGTTTATTTCTCTGCATAAGCTTTGATGATAATGGTGAACTGGGATAAGAAACTCGCCATAATATGAAGAGTGACACTGAAGATGAAGAAAATATTGCCTGGGGCGCTTGCCAAAATACGCCAAAATTTGGAGGCCAGAGAGAATGTGCCGAGGGAGGCAGGGCTGGGTGACTCGCTTCCCTCGCCCCAGCCCGCCTACCCCGCTTCGCTCCAGCCGGCGCCGGCAGCCCCACCCAGCCCCGCCTCCTTCGGGCTCCGCAGACAGACACGGGGCGTGGCCACCTCAGCCCCGCCCCTCAGCCAGGGTCACGTGATCTGTCAGTTTGCGGAGACTGGGGGGAAAAAATGGCTGCCGGCTACGGTGAGGGCGACGCGCTGAAAGCCGCGGTCTCTCCCTTTCTAGTCTTCTGACAGCGCCTGCGGCAAATCGGGCCCTTTCCGCCGGAGCTGTGGAAGCCGTCCTGGGGCCAGGTTCTGAGACGGTCAGTGTGGTGGTCGGCAGGGAGGGGCCGTGGTGGGGTGTGTAGGGGGCCGAGGCAGAGCGAGGACGGAGCGGAGGAAGGGTGAGGCCGGGTGTGGGGAAGGGGCCGTGGCCGGGTGAGGGGGCTGCGAGGCCGAGTGCGTGTGCGGGGTCGGGGGAGGGGAGGGAGGGGGCGGTGCGGGGCCGCGGTGCGGGGGGGCCGGTGCCCGGCTTTCGGGGCGGGTCCGCGCTTGCTGGGGCGCCGGGAAGGTCTTGGACTTGCTGTCGCAGGTGGTCAGCCTTTTGCGGGGGGGTGAGATGGAGGATGCTAGTGAAACAAGTGTCTTTTGGTTATTTTTTCGGAGCAGCCGCAGGCACACCCACCACCTCGAGAACCCCCTTAGCTGGTACCGCTAGGGCAGGCGTTCGAGGTTTCTTTCCTTGGGCTTACACGGAGGAGGTGGTTGGTTTTTCTCCCTTTGCTTTCATATTGGGCTCCATTACTCCATTGTCCTGTGCAGGCCGTTATATCAGCAAAATGTCAGCAAGCCATCGATTACGACGCTTCCTTGATTTATTTATAGGGAAGCGATTTGTCAGCCAGTAACGTTGGATTATTTTTCTTTAAAATTGTTTTGACACATAGTAAGGTTTAAACCAATGAAGAATATTTTATTAATAACTATTTATGGAGCTATCTTTGCTAGCCGCTAGGGGGCAGTGGTTAAAAATGTAGCTTTCTTAGCCTTACACTCAGAATTCCCATTCAGCCGGCCTGGGGTGTGGCTCAGGAATCACCCCTTCAGATAGGTGACTGTGATACGTTCTGTCACTGTCTCCACTTTGACAGCACTGAAGATCAGCCATCTAAAGTTTTTTAAAGCACCCTAGGAGACCTGATGCAGAGCCGAGGGTGAGAAATGCAGCGGCAAGGTTGTGTTCTTTGTTCTCTAGCTTTGCTAGCGTGGAAACTTTCATCAGAATCATTTCGGGGTGCTTGTTAAAATGTCAGTTTCTGCGCCCCAGGTCTACTGAATAGGATTCTCTGGGGGAGAAGCCCAAGGAATTTGTGTATTGACAAGCTTCCTGAGTAACTTTGATGCACACAAGTATGAGGGTCTTTGTTTTACACTCTGTGTGAGTGATTTGCAGATCTGTTCTTCCCCAAACTGGGTGGATTCTCCAACCCAGGTTTTTTCGAGTACCTCACATTCAGCATGCAGGAGTGGTGGGGAAGGAGGGGATACTAACCAAACAGAGGAAAGTCCTGACCTTCTCCAGACTCCACTTTTTTTTTGTTAGTGGCACCATCATCCTCTCATCACCTATGCTTGGTATCTAGTCATCTTTGCCAGTTCTTGCATGTCTGGTCACATATTTTTTAAAATTTCTACATTCAGAATCTCTCTTCTGGATATTTTGGTAGGTCAAAGGGTCCAATATGGGGATTTTATACTGTTCAAGTTCATCTCTCTCATTTCTTCTGCATCCCTACCGCCTGTCCCCTCTCCTGTGGGTTGTCTGACTGGTATCCAGGGGTCCGATTCTGGGCCGCATTCACTGCTGGGGGAAGTTTTCCTAGGATCATGTGAGTGTGCCATCCCCCTCTTCCTGCTTTTGCTCAGTTTCTCTGCCACTGTGTTAGTCAGGGCTGTTTAGAAGGCGAGGGACAGAGATTTACTCTTTTACCTCAGGGAAAACGAGATTTGCAGGACTGACTGAGAATCGGAAAGAAATCGGGATCTAAGGCAGCTCCACCTTCTGTAGATCTCTCAGGGGCCACATTTGTTTTCTCAGTTATGAGGAGTGTTCTCTGTTCACATCGTTGGATCCTCTCTCTGCTGACTGGCTGCCTCAAAACTGTATCATTTTGTTCATGGTCTGCAATGCCTGGGTCTCTGGTTTCTAATTTCCAGTTCTAGAGAGAGGAATCTGACTGGCCCAGCTTATCTTTTTGAGCAGTCACGTGTCCTCATGTGCTCATCACTGGTTGTGCCTGATGGTAGAGAACATGGCTGTTGAGGGTAGTGGGAGCTATGGGCAGGCCTACAGAAGAGGCATGTTTAGTGTACCTATACAGTTACTCAGTTTGGCAGTTATCTTTGATGTTTCTACTTGCTCTGGACCTGTAATAGGTTCTGGGGACATAAGAACAAAAGAGAGACGGCCCTTATCTCGCAGAGATTACAGATCTAACCACCCTCACTTTCCAGTCGTAGCTGTAACTTTTTACTTACGTTCCCTATCCACGCTGTTCATTGTTTCCTGGACATACACTGCATAGTCACTCAGCACTCTCTGTGTTCATTCTGTCCCTTCTGCCTGGTATGCCCTTCTTTCATTTCCTACCAGTGGACCCATTCTTCAGGGATCAACACAAAGTGATACTTCCATGATATTCCAGTAAGAGTAGGAACCTCTTTTGGGAGCTCTCGTAGGACCTTGGGTTTCTGCAGCACTGTTCTACCTTAAATCATGACTTGGATTTATCTGGATAGTACACATTTGCTTTTTGAATTATGTTGGGCAAATTACTTGTGTATGAAACCTGTTTTCTCATCTGTAAAATGAGAGATGATACGTAAGATTATTGGAAAATCAAATAGATCATAGATATAAAAGCATCTCATAAACTGTAAGGTGACGTGTAAATGCTCTTTTCGTGATGAAGTTCTTTTATGTCTCCTAGTGAACGGTAAGCTTGTTGAAGGCTTGATAGGAATCCACTAAAGGCTGTCATGGGCCTTGCACATGATGGTGCCCCGGAAATATTTGCAGAACAGATGAGGCCTTGCCCCCTGGGCTGCCTTCGTTCACCTGATGCCTGTTGAGCCTGTCCTTTGTTCCTGGAAACGTGTCAGGCATGGGGGAAACAGTGGTGACCAAACCAAGCATGCTTCCTGCCTGGGAGCACAGTCACTGCAACGAAGTGCAGTGTATCTTTAAGGAAGACTGAGAAAGAAGGAGGGAGAGAAGAGGCCCTAAGCTGGTCTGGGAGGGGAGTGGGCGGTCAGGGAAACCTCACTGGGGGAAGTGACTTTTAAATTGAGACCTCTAGGCTGTCTGTTGGTGGGTTGGGCACACGTGTCTGTCGGGATGTCGGGATGATGGAGAGGAGAGCCTGGTCCTGTGAGGGGGAGGGGGAGGGGAGGATGGCTTGAAGCTGACAGGGAATTTCTGAGAATGACGAGAGCCGAGGATGGGTTGTGGGGGGTGAGGGTATTTGTTTTTAGGTGAGAATGGAACCTGTTGAAAGGATTTATTTAAGAGGGGAAGCACGGCTAATCAAAAGTGAAGCCTCTGAGGGAGAGATTGGGAGACCTGGCCATGGAAGAACATAATCTGACCTACTGGGCTCACTCGAGATCAAGTTCTGGGTTTGTTAGAAGCCTGGCGCATGGGAATCGTTTTGTAACTGTCAGTGTGGTAGACTGTTTTCTCCTGTTAAATTAATAAATGTGATGTGACGATCAAATTCAATTCAGGAAACATTTAACAATTCTTTAATATGCACAAGAAACTGTTTTAGGCGCTTCTGAATTTGTGAAGGTAAGACTTGTGAAGTTCCTCCCATTAAGAAAGCAGCCGTGTAGCACAGGGAGATCTGCTAGGTGGTTTGTGACCACCTAGAGGGGTGGGATAGGGAGGGTGGGAGGGAGGGAGATGGAAGAGGGAAGAGATATGGGAACATATGTATATGTATAACTGATTCACTTTGTTATGAAGCAGAAACTAACACACCACTGTAAAGCAATTATACTCCAATAAAGATGTTAAAAAAAAAAAAAAAAAAGAAACTTAACAGTAAAGAAGGGATGGGTGGATGAATGCAGAGATTACCAGAATTCCAGGCGTGTAATGCTGAACGATCAGCAAAGCCTGCTGTAATATTTCCCCCTAAGTACACAAAGTAGAGGATCATGATGAACCCTCATGTGCCCATCGCCCAGCTTCAGCCAACCAATTTTATTTCAGCCATTTCTCTCTTCCCCCAGTCACCTCTTTTATCCTCCAGTACTTTAAAGAGCCCTAAGTCTCCATAGGGCAGAAACAGTGTATTATTCAACTTGTCAGTGGTAACCTGAAGCATTGTAAATTACAGACTTCCAACAGACTACTGTTAGATCGAACTGTTATTCAGTTATGGCTGTGTAGAATTGCATTTTCTCAAAACTCTATGACAAAGGTAGATCACCTTTCCTTAATAGATTCGTTTAAAGAATATCTTTCAGGTGGCTTAAGGCAAGGCAGCTTCAATTTTTTTTTTTTTTACTATTACCATTTTCTGCTTAATCTTAGTCTGAAAGGATCTAAGTCTGAAGTCTTTTAATATTAGTCACAATCTATGAGTGATAACTTTTAAAGTTTTATGTATCTCAAGGTGATACACATACCATCCACATAACAGATTGGGGGAGAGAGGTAACAAGATTTGAAGATCTTAAGATTTTCAATTTTTTTTTCTTTTTAACAACTTAGGTCAATGTCTATAACTACTTTTCTTTACTGTGCTCATTCCAGTCTTGTGTGATATTATAGTGAGGAAAAATATTTTATCTAAATAAGGGCTTTGTCAGACATTTGCATGTGTGTTTAAAATTTTTAAAGTAATTGCAAACTTACAGAAGACTTGTAAGAGTAGTACAAAGAACTCTGTTTTACACCTTAACCAGATTCACCAGGTGTAACATTAAAATTTAGGGTGCACATAGCCTCTGTAATTATAAAATATTCCTGTTAATTCCATAATCATTTAATGGCGATGTACCAAGCCTTTCCTTAGTTGCTGAGGATGAAAAGGTAAGACATGATCTTGTTTTCAAGGATTTCAAAGTAAATTAATAATTGTGATATGTTGTTATAAGTGTAATACTGCAGATATGCATGACATATAGGTGTACTGGGTGAAACTGACCAGGGCGGGGAAGGACAGAGTGAGGGGAAGGAAGGGGGAGGAGGTCCCAGAGGAGGATCCCCCTGAGGTGGAATTTGAAGGAATGTTTCCATTTGTTAGAAAGTTAAAGATGGGTGAAGAATTCCAGGTGGGTGCATCGGTGTAGGCATGCTCATTCATTCTTAGATATTGGTGTCTGCTGTGTGCCAGGCACTGTTCTACATGCTGGGGATTCAGCATCAAACAAAACAGGAATAGTCTCTACTCCCGTTGGGCTGCATTTTGGAGGTGGGGTGGACGATGAGGAGGCAGACGAAAAACCCAGAAAGCAAAACACAAAGGTTTCTTGAGTGATGCTAAGTGCTGCATGGAAAAGCAAGGCGGGGCGATGTAATGAGGAACGATAGTGGGGGTGATGGCTGTCTCGTACACAGCGGTCAGGGATGCTCTGATCAGGTGACTTTGGAACAGAAACCCTGGGTAGCCTGAGCAAAATGAAGGCGAAAGAGAGTGGTAGATAAGCTCAGGGACATGGAGAGGGGCTGGAATAGGTCAGGCAGGGCCTTTTGGGCTATGATAAGGAATTAGGGTTTTTATTTCGAGTGAGGGAACAACTGTTGGGGGGTTTTGAGCACAGGATGGCCAAGATGCAGCTCAGTGATTTAGGAGTGATGTTCCAAATGCAGGGAGCAAATTGAGCAAAGGCAGGTGTGTGGAGCGTGTTAAAGATACAGATACAGGGGCTGCACCAGGACCTACTTGTCAGAGTCTCTGAGGGAAGAGCCCAGGCATCTGTGTTTTACAAGCTCTAGGTGGTTCTGATGTATATTATGATTTAAGAAGCTCTGGTCCAACTTACATTTTCAAAAGATCACCTGGTTGCCTTGTGGAGGATAGACGGTGGGAAAGGCAACATGGAGGAGGGGAGAGCAGTTGGGATCTAGGTGAGAGGTCACGGTGGCTGGACCAGGGTGGTTGTGATGGAGGTGGTGAGTAGTGACCAGATGTGAAATACATTTTATAGGTAGAACCAAAGGATTTGCTAATAGATTGAATGTAGAGTGTAAAGGGACGAGATAAGTCATGGATAATTCCAAGGTTTTGACCTTGGAAGAATGGAGCTGGAGTGGCCATTTACTGAGATGGAGAACATAGCAGGAGAGGCCGTGGAGCGCTTGCTTTTATTTGTGGGTGGTGGGTGGTGGTGAGGAGGAGGGTTTGGGGGATGGGTCTGGAGTTTGGGGTTTGGATGAGTTAAGAGAGAGATGAGTGTGAGTCTTGGGAGGAGAGGGGTGGACATTTTGAGAGCTGAGCTATGGGGCCTTGTTTTTACTCCTGCCAATGGAGGTGTAATTGTACAAGTTTAAGGTTAAGAAAGTAATATAGTTAGTAGTAACTTTGTTTTCCTAATCCCAGATTATGATCTGATTTAACAGGTATTGTAGCTTTCTGTGAAAATGTCAGTTCTCATATCACAGAGCGTAATAAATTATGTAGAAGAAGAAAACATTCCTGCTTTGAAAGCTCTTCTTGAAAAATGCAAGGATGTAGATGAGAGAAATGAGGTAAGACCAAGTTTCTAAAATTAAATTCTTCTTACCAATATTTGTTGACTACCCACTATGTATGAGGCACTGTGCTAAGGATAAAGGTAAGTAAGAAATTTGTAGTTCTCACCCTCAGTAATGATATAATTTCTTATAGTTAAAAGTTCTTTGAATTCTGTATTGTTGGAATACATTTGAACTTATATAAATGATTGAATATTGAATTTATGCTTTATGACTGAGACTTATGTTTGGCTTTTTTCCAGATAGAACAGTCACCCTTCAAGAAGTTTAATTACTGAAATCAAAAGTGTTTCTAGGAAACTTTAGAAGAGCTTCTAGACCCAATCTTCTTATAAGTAGATTAACCAAAAAAAAAAAAAGATTAACCAGACAAAATTAGGACTTTCTGAAATATTTTCTTTTCTGGAGCCTCCACCCTCTTCCCGAGTTGTTCATTCCACACGCCTTGGGATTTTAAAGACTTAAATCTTTAACAGATAGTTAAATAGGTCGTGTGTTCTGTTTAATAAGACAGGGAAGTATATATTCATCATTTTCATTAACTCGTATTAGATATTTCTTTTCAACAATACAAGCAGATAAAATGTTGATTATTTTATTGTGAACAGCCAAGCTGCAACATTTTAGGGACTAATAAACTTATTGTATGAATTTTTTAAGTGGCAAATATGTATGTTTTATAAAACTTAAGCAAAATAATCCTTTTTCTTAGGACTGTATTTCAATACAGTGTAATTTTTTTTTTCTGACCAGTGAATAAGATGAACATGGACTGATTTTAGTTTTACACAAATGTATATGTATGTATATATGTATATGTGTGCACATACATGTATCTGTGTGTGTAGACATGCAGAGTTTTATGATTTTTTTTTACAGTGGGGAAAAAACATAAAATTTACCATCTTAACCATTCTTAAGTGTACAGTTCAGTGGTGTTCAGTAGTGTTAAGTAATTCACATGTGAAATACTTCCAGAACTTTTTCAAATCTGAAACTCCATATCTATTATACAACTCCCTATTCCCCCGACCCCAGGCCCTGGTAACCACCATTATACTTTCTGTCTTTATGAATTTGACTACTCTAGGTACTTCATAGAAGTGGAACTGTACAGTGTTTGTCTTTTTGTGACTGGCTTATTTCGTTTAGTGTAATATCCTCGAGGTTCATCCATGTCGTAGCATGTGACAAGATTTCCTTCCTTATTCAAGCTGAATAATATTCCATTATATGTATGTACCACGGTGTGTTTATCCACTTATCCATTGATAGACAGTTGGGTTGTTTCCTCCTCTTTGCTGTTGTGGATCCTGCTGCTATGAACATGGGTATGCAAATATTATAAATGTTTTGAAAGCTGCTGAATCAACAGTTATTTCTTTATTATTATTATTGTTTTTGACATGGGGTACCTAATTTTATTAAATGTTAGCTCTCGTTAAAGAAATCGTGATATAAAATTTTTGTTATTGCAATACATTGATGATAGCTATTGTTTTTATTGACTATTTATGCAGATATGGTAATAGTTCTATATATTTAGCTCATTTAATTTGCATAGAAACTCCATAAAAAATTATACTCTTATTTATCTTGACTTACAGATAAATGACTTAATCCTTCAGTTTCCTATCCAAGATATAACCTGGTGAAATCCAGATTGAACCCATTCTGTTTGACTTCAAACAACCTATGATCTGTTCATGCTCTTTTGTCTTTGAGTCTTAAGCATAAGTTCATCTAATGATAGTGTCTATATCTTCAATGTTTCTATATTGAACAAACTATATTTTGGTTAGTTGACATCATTATTCTCTTCTATGATTTTGAATAGTCAATAATTGTTATGCATAAATGAGATAAAATTAATAATTGGAGATTGTTCATTGTTATAAAAGAACTGCTTATGGAAGTAGTCATTTTATTAGCATATATTAGCATATTTGGAATAATAAAATGATAGTTTAAAAAGATTAAGTTTTATTTCATAGACAGTTTCTTTGGGAATATTGAGAAAATAGCTTCACTTGGAAGGAGAAAAATAGCACATAATAAGCATAAACTTAAATTAATCTTACAAAGAATGAAGTGTATTTGGTTTAGAGCTTAACTTGTCATCATGCATGCAGTAGCATTTAATGGTTATTAGTGATATTTACATCTAGTTTAGTATTCAATAAATTAAAATTGGATTTTTAAAATAATACTTTGAAGCAACCTGGGATTTTTACATTATGGCTTAATGTGAAGGTTGTGGAGAAAGTAGCTTTCTCAAGGCCTTTTTTAGCATTTTGCTTCTACAGCTTCTGATTAAATTTAATTTTTATAGAATTCTAAAAAGTTGCTTAGACCTTCTTCCCTCTTTCTTGCCTTTAAAAAGTGAAGTACTTAATTACCTCATGTTAATATGTTTGGTTATCAGTTTTCAAAAAGTTTCTTAAATGTTACATCAATAAAATAAGATAATGTGGGGAAAATTGCCTGATGCTGTGCTTAGCATATGATGGGCTGCAATTAATAAATGCTAATTTCCTTCCTTTTTTTCTTTCTACTTTATTTGTAAACTAGATAAATCTCTTGGCCTCTGAATGTTCTCAATGATGGCAAGTCTTTGCCCTTTGTAGATCAGTGAAGGGCTTTAATTTAATTTAACTTTATTTTTGAAAAGAGCACTCTCAGCTCTCCTTGATACAAGGATATAGTGTTGAGGTTGAACATTATTCCCTGTCTGAGAAAATGAAACAGGGCTCTAAATTCAGGAGGTGAATTTTGTTACGTGCTTACAAATGTAGACCCTGAAGGAAGCTTCAAAGGAGAATTAAAAAATGTTCTAGTTTCACTACAATTATTGGAAGACGTATTGATCCTCCAAAGGTGACTGCTTTAAAGGGCAATGGTTATCTAGGCCCAGTACACCTGAATAAATAGAAGTGGGACTACCTAGGAATTGGGAAGAGCAAAAAGATGCTGAATAGGAGATGTTTTTGCATTGTAGCTTCTGGGAAGCTGAGATAAAATATGATAGCTGTTGTGCTGTATGTTAGTTGGCGCGCAGTGTTCTGTTTTGGTGTTTTGGTTTGAGGTCATTATCAATAGAGTATTATATGAGTTATGTGATCCTGTACTTTTTGGAAAGAAATGGGTTTGGGATTTGCTGGGATGTGTATGTGGGGTTAGGTAGGGGAGGGCCCTTTAGTGATTCATATTGAAGTGAAAGAGTAAAGTCGTCATGACTGTTTCTAAGTCACTCTGTCTCCACAACTGTAGTTACTAGATTGGCTAAGCAAGAACTAGTAGAATAAATATGTTTTGTGATAAGGCACAACTTATAAGGTAAATATCCTTCTACCTTAAGGGATTTAATAAAACTTAATGGCAGCCTTTCCTGAAAATCACTTATCTATTTGGATAATGTAGCTACAAAAGGTTAAAGATTGCTTTGGACTGCATGTAACAGCTCCCAAAATAGTGGCTTAATCAAATTAAGATCTTATTTTTCTCATGTAATGACAAGCTGGAGGAGACATTCCAAGGCTGATATGATGGCGTCAGGATACCTTCCCAGGCTCCTCCTGCCCTTCTGGCCACTCCTCTCTGTGTGCTTGTTACTTCACATCAGCTGTCTTGATACAACTGCAGCATTGTGTCCACATATCAGACAAGAAGGAAAAGGGAACGGGCCAGCCGAGTTAGTCTAATTACTGAGCCTTCCTGGGAGACCTAGCCAGAGTGGTGCCATGGATTATTTCCAACTGCAAGTAAGGCTGAACAATGTAGGTGTTTTTAGCTGAGCATGCTGCCACCCCAACAAAATCCTGTAGCTCTAGATACTGGGTAGACAACTAATAGTTTCTGCAAGAGAAAGTTATGACTCTTCAAGTCTTTCATTTGGCTTGTTTCAGTTAATCACGTTTACACCATCTGTCTTATTTGTGTTATGGATTTTAATACACATCTAACTTATTTTTTCCCTCATACTCTAAGAGCACCTGTCTTTGTGAACTATCTGAAATGTGACTGTGACCCCAGAGAGTAAACAGAAAGCTCCTGAGTCTTGGGAATTACAATTTTGGAAACTGATGTACAAGTCATATATCCTTAGGACCATAGAGCCAATTAGTTGGCTTTAATTTATATATTATACCATTGCTTTTGATATTTCACTTTTTATCCCAGTTAATCTAATCAGAAGGGAGAAACATGCTGTAGAAAGTAACTCAAAGACATTAGAGCTCACAGAGGCAAGCCTGGTGTAATAATTGATGTCTGTAGGTATGACTCAGAATCATAAACATAGTGTTTAAGTTAATCTGTTTAACAAGTAGCAATGTGTGTATTACTTTTTAGAAAATGGTAATTATAAAAGTTATAATCAAATTTAATATTTAAAGGCTAAACTTTTTCACCTGGAAAATCTATTTATGCATAATATCTCATTCCCTAATGACTCTGGTTGAATGACAGGTGACTGCCACATATGCTTTAGTATCCATCATTATATGAGTGTCTGTATTTAATTCAATTTACTTTTGTCCTTTAACTCAGTATTTGTGTTTCTCTTTACTTGTATTCTTATAGTAGCATCTGTTGCATATTGCCTGTTACTATAATTATTTCTATGTTTGTATGTTGCCGTTAGTGGATTTTTAAATTCTTTCAGACTTCGCTCACTCATTTACTCAATAAATATTTGAGTACCTGTGTGGCAGTCACTTTACCTCACGCTGGGGGTGTACAGTACTAAACAAACAAAACAGACATGCTTCCCACCCTCTGGGAGTTTAGGGCCTTTAGAGGAAACACAGTAATCAGTTGTTAATCACACAAGTACATGTGTAATTACAAACAAGGATTAGTTTAGTAAATGAAATTAGAGGGGGTTAGCAAGGCTTCCCTAAGGGGTTGATGTTTGACCCAAGAGCTGCCGGGTGGGTGGTGGGTTAACTGGGTGGGGTAAAGGGAAGACTCTGTCTGAGGGTCCCGAGGTGGGAAAGAGCTTGAGGGCACATTGGTGAGGAGGGAACGGCCTGGCACAGGTTTCAAGGTAGGCCTGCTGTCGTCTCTCCATCGTTAGACCACAGGCCACGTAAGGATTTTGGTTCTCATCCAAAAGAGCAGTAGGAAACCATGGAGGGTTTTAAGCAGTGGAATATTGTCAGATTAGCATTTAAAAAAATCACTGATGTTTCCCCCCCCACTGATACACATTCAGTAAGTAGGTGCTTAGATAAATATTTCTCTAATTGAACTTAGTTTTTGGTGTAATTTTCATATACCTTAGTATGTTTCAGCACCTTTAACCCAGTGCTTCTAACCTGTTTGATATCACGGCATGTACAGAAAATGATAATGTGTGTGCTGCACTTGCAGTAGCCAAGGCTTGCTGCTGGAGGGAACCTGTCCCAGGATCCCGCTGCCCAGGCCCTGCCCTGCTGTCTCAGGGCTGGGGAGCACTGTATCTTATGCTGTGACTCATTCTAGGCACAGGCTGGGCAGCTCTGATGTAGCTAGTAGGGACTTTAATGAATTAAGGTTATAAGGGAAGGCTTAAAAAAACTACATAATATATACAGCACCTGTATTGTTTTTATTTATTGCTTTACTTTCCTCTCTCTAGTCATGATAAAACATCTTATACATACAATAAAACCACATTCTATATCATATTCTAACTGTATTGGTAGAGAATTTGGTTACCACAGATATCCTAAGATTTTTATATACATCGTGGTAATTACTTTTCAGTGCCTAGTATTATTCATGCTTACTTATTTTGAATAAAATTGCAGTGCCAAAAACAGATTGCTAATGCTGTCATAAAGAAAGTCTCATTTTCTCTTTGACTTTTACATTATTAGTAATCTGAGAACTTAAGAATTCAGAGGTGTTTCTAAATTAATGAAATACTATAAATAGCGCTTAACATAACATCAGGAAAAAGTAAGTGTGCTGTAATTAACTGGTATTTCAGCTAAAGTACAGCATCTTGACAAGTTCTCTGTGTCTTTTATATCTCCAGTGTGGCCAGACTCCATTGATGATAGCTGCTGAACAAGGCAATCTGGAAATAGTGAAAGAATTAATTAAGAATGGAGCTAATTGCAATCTGGAAGATTTGGTATATATTGAAATAATTTACTCATTTGTCTTTTTCTTTTCCTTAACTTTGCTTTTAAGAAATGATTCAGAAGTAATAGATTATAGATTGTACTTCTTCTGTATCTCAACTTTGCCTACTAATAGTCTAACTCAATTTTTTAAAAGGGGTAATAACAGGAGAGAAATTTTTACTTTCAGTGAAAGTTCTCAGCTCTTCAGGTTTTTTAATGTATAGATGGCACTGGTTGAATAGGGAGCACATATACTTAAAATTAAATGCCTGCCTAGAAGATATGTATGAGTCATATCGTTAAGTAACTCCCCATAATGGTATCTTATTATTATAAATATCACATATGATAAGCCAGAAAGATGTGGTCCCTTCTGATATCGTTTATGAGGGATAAATCACTATTCCAAGAGGCTTACTTTCTCTGTTTCCCAGGAATTATTTTTCAGGGTCACACAGCTACATCTGTTTTTCTGTTTGTATTTATGATTCAAATTGATGATATTAAATTGGTGATTTTAATTGAGTGATCATTTGAATTAAATTATAGTACACTCATGGATAAAAGTTAGGATAGGATACTTGTAGGCTTTATTTAAAAAAATAAAGAATAGTTCTTTATCATACAGTTTCTAAACTCATCAAATGGGATCTCTTTAATAGTTTGTAAATGTGCTCTTAAATCTGATTGCAGGCTCTTTAATTTCAACTTATAGTAATGGTTGCTAACCACAAAGGTTAGCTTTGAGGTTTTGATAGTCATCTTTTCTCCTTTTTGAAAAACACAGTATGTGATTAGAAGTCCAGTGAAAAGACTGAACAAGCAGTTGTGAAACCGTTTTTACACCATTGTAGTCATACAGGTAGACAGAGCTTATGCTTCAGTGTAATTTCAGAGTAGTTTAGAGTGGGTCGGATCATGTCAATTTGGTATGATCATCTGGTATATAAATTCACATTTATTTTTCCTCACTTTGGAATGTTATTTTTGGTTTTGAAATGGTAACATTTGTGTCTGTGTGTTCAAGGATAACTGGACAGCACTTATATCAGCGTCAAAAGAAGGGCACCTGCACATTGTGGAAGAACTGCTTAAATGTGGGGCTAACCTGGAGCACCGTGATATGGTATGGACATTCTTTATCCACTGTTAATCAGCTGGAATCTTATTAGCAGTAATGGATATGTGTTAAGTCCTGTATTTTTATGTGTGAGGTGATACTATAATAATGTTTTTAGGATTTGGGATTGGGCATTGAAATGACCCTCAAGAATGTTTTAAAACCCGGTGATATAATGCACCTCCTTTAGAATATTCTTAGTCATTATTTTCTGTTTATTTTAGAATTTTAATTCTGAAATGTTGTTAAAACAACCTATTACCCTTTATAATGTATCAGTTTTAGAACTCATGAGAAAGTTGTTCCCTTTAAGGAGAACTTTAAGAGGGACATAGTATAGTTTTAAAAATATTTTCAGTTGTTTAAAGTCATGATTTTCAGAATAATATTTATAAACTTATTTTCAAAATGTGATTGTGTTCCTAATGCCATCTGTACACATTACAAGTTTAACAAGATATGATTCTTAATTATCTTAGCTCTTATTTGATCTTGGCATCTGCTTAAAGCATAAAGGTGAAGAGAGGGATCATTTCTGGCTTAATTATTCTGCAAAATGTACAGCCTTTTCAAAGATTAATTTTAACAGGGGAAAAAAAGAAGGAATTGAACTGCCTTGATATAGACAACATGTATTACTTTGCTGCTGATGCTTTATGAAGTACAGGTGGTCTGAATTTTTAAGAAACTGCAGCACTCCACCATCTTGCACTTAATATTGTATGATGTAATATATACACGGTGTTCTTCTACAGTGTTATATTTATTCTTAAAACTTAGTGAAGTGGGGCTTCCCTGGTGGCACAGTGGTTGAGAGTCCACCTGCCGACGCAGGGGACACGGGTTTGTGCCCCGGTCCGGGAACATCCCACATGCCGCGGAGCGGCTGGGCCCGTGAGCCATGGCCGCTGAGCCTGCGCGTCCGGAGCCTGTGCTCCGCAATGGGAGAGGCCACAACAGTGAGAGGCCCGTGTACCGCAAAAAAAACAAAAAAAACAAAAAAACAAAACTTAGTGAAGTGGTTGGTATACTTATTTTTATAGAAGGATACAGAACCATTTGTATCCTCCCTATTTCTGAAAAGAAATTGGAGTACATTGCTATAAAAATTTAGGGAGAGAAGGTAATGATGTCAGTAACCTAGCCAAAGGATGGGTATGGCAGGTAAAGTAAAATGCAGTGTTCTTATCTTAACTGGTGTATAATAAAGCAGAAGAGAAATTCATGGAATTACCTAGTTCTCAATATTTTATTAAAAGCACCATACCATTTTATCAGGTGAATTAATATTAAGTAGCTTTTGTATGCCTGATCCCTTCAGGTTCTTTTTAGCCTATCATTAATTGACTTCTGAGAAGAATCCTATGGGCTAAGGGTTAATTTTGTTCTCAGCGTATATAGTTCAGGAAATTGAGACTGGAAGAAATACTCTTTGCCCAAAGTCACTTAGCTCTTAAGCAGTCAGACTGAGTTTTGAACCCAGGACTGCTTACTCCAAAGGCTTTCTCCTTTATCATTCTTCCATATATATCAGCAAGGGAGTTAGGAACTATAAAGTATACATTGTGAATGTGTAAAAACTTGTCAAGATTTGTAAAAAATGGTTTCTTAAACTTTCTTAGTTCTCCATATTTCTCATTTCCCTGAAGTACTTATCAAATCACAGCATATTTTAACATTTAAAGGGCCTCTGTGTTTGGCTTTTAAACACCCCAAATTAGGGAAACTGAGGACTGTGTCTCCCTTAGTAGTTAGTATTGAGAGACCCTAACCTCAGAGAATTGGGTGGGTGGTGGCGGCTGCTGAACTGTGAGGGAGGGCAGAGTCCCTGGGACTTGTGTGAGGAGAGGAGATTGTACCAGGGGTTGTCTGGGATTCAGGAATAATTCCAGGATATAATGTCAGGAAGTCTAGTGAGGATTCTTCCTTGAGAAGACCTTTAATGGACACCAAACTACAGCATTGCTATAGGCAGTCAGTTCCAGTCTTTTCATTTTGCAAATTTGGGCATAGGTTTCTCAAGATTAAATTTTTATCTCAGAGATTCTTGCATAGGGTGATACTATACAAATTAAAATGAGGGAATGATATTAACACAATTCTGGGCAGGAATTTTACAGATTACAATATTGGTGTGTGTAAGACTTGACTAAATGCCCAGCTCTATAATTTGACCTAAATAAATTATGTCAGCCTTTCTTTGTCTTTCATGACCTTGACACCTTTGAAGACTTCTTGTCTGGCATTCTTAGAATGTCTCTCAATTTGGATTTGTCTGATGTTTCTAATGATTAGACTGAGATTGTGCTTTATTGGGAAGGAGGTGATATGCCTTTCTTAGTGTACCACATCTAGGTACATACCTCACCAGAATGTATCACTGGTGATGTATCCTGGCTAAGGTAGTGTCTGTCAGATTTCCCTTTGTAATTACTAAATATTTGAGGGAAGATACTTTGAGACTGTACAAATATCTTGTTTTTGATTAAACTTTCATTCATTTATTTTAGCATCCATCAATGCATCTTGCATGCAGCAGTTATGACTGTGGTGTTATAATGGTGATTTTTCTATTTTCATCATTCCATCTACATTTATTAATTAGAATTCTTCTGTAAAGAAGAGTTCTCTCTCTCTGACTCTGTCTCTGTCTTTCTCTGTCTCTCTAAATATATATCTATATATAGATACATGTAGATATACATTTTAGCACTTCCTTACTTTCTGGCATTACAAAATGCTTCAGGCTCAGGTTCATCTTATATTTTCCCTGCCTTATTTCCCTGATTATCAGCCCTGGAATCAATCAGTTTTCCAAGGAACCCTAGTTACTGTTTTTTGAAAATGTTATTTAGAAACCAGTAATCTAGGTGTTAGGTATGCGTATTGTTATTGGGATGTCACTGCTGTAGTGCTTCTCATTGGATAGATGTAGGAAATACATGTCTGTATATTAACTCTTGCATACACATACATCTATTCTGTATCTGTGTGTGTGTGTATATATATATACATATATATATATATTTTTTTAAGATAGACTAGGTCGATAACCATGAACCCAATCCACTGTAGCCTTCTCCCTTTTCTTAATTTGTAACTCTCCTCTGACTGTGAGAAATCTGGCTCTCACTCTCCACACTATATATTTACTTATTTGTTCACCTCTAGTATACAAATAGTTTCAGAATTTCTAATCCATACCGTGAGAGAAACAGATTTGCTACTAAATACATTGTTTGTATACAGTTCTTTTCGTCTTTAGCATTATTACAGAATTCAGTCAAAATATTGCTTTCCAGAGTTACCTAGATCAGCTTCTAAGTAATTATGTGATTCGTTTGTAATATAATTAATTCATCCCAGTCTATATTCTGTCTTCCCCATATTCTAGTTGATTTTTAAAACATTTACTTACAATAAAATTCGTCTCTCTGGTGTTCAGTTCTGTGGGTTTTGACAAGCACATGATGTCATATGTCCAGCGCCACAGCTCTGTACAGAGCAGTTGCATCATTTCAACAGTACCTCATGCTGCTTCTTCATAACCAGCCCCTCCACCCACTCCCCAACCCATGGCTACCACTGATCTGCTTTCCCTTTCTATAGTTTTGCCTTTTTCGGATTAGGGCAAGTATTTTTCTTAAATCTCTTTTTTAGTGACAATGAAACAGAATCAGAAGGATTAAGTGATTTATATTCTTGAACCCAAAGTTGGATTGGTGCAAATACTGATTTAAAAAAAAAAGCAAACAAAACATTCACTTCTTAGTATAATTTGATTGCATTTGTCTCTTTCATTGAACTGCATTATAGTTAAAGAGAACATTGCCAAAACAAGAACACTACTCCTGTAGCTTAAAAAATAGAAAGTTACTATGCTGTTAATTCATACTTAATGACTTTGCCCACCCCTGGAAATCATGGTCTACAGATCAGTGCCTTCTCATCCTCTCTTTTTTAGCAAGAGGTATGATAATGATCTGGAATTTATAGGATGGGTTTAGATGCAGGAGTTGAATAGGGTTGCTGGAATCCCTCTCTGGAAAAAGTCTAGACTCATACCAGGAGGAGAATATCTGGAGACATAGAATGTTTACTGAAGGAAAATATTTATAAAACCAAAATAAATCTTGGAAATTTGGAAAGAGTCCAACATGAATGTTCTCTATGTCAATTTCCAAAATATAATAAAACTTCGGAGTAATCATTACTGGACTTAAGAGATTTGACTTTTTTCAGATACTATTGTGTATTTCTCTGGGGAGCTTAGGTGTTTAAAACTACATAGTAGTGATTTCTTAAAACAATGGTTCTATAAAGAATAAAGCTTACAAAAGGAACTTCATTAATGCCATTTTTGTGCTTAGAGACAATCCAGTGTTTTGTTTCCCTCCCCTGCCCCACCTTTTTGTTTTCTTTAGGGAGGATGGACAGCTCTCATGTGGGCATGTTATAAAGGCCGTACTGAAGTGGTTGAGTTGCTTCTTTCTCATGGTGCCAATCCAAGTGTTACTGGTCTGGTAAGCGTTAACAAAAAATCCATCTGTAATGTAAGTGGTAAGTTCTTTTAGGGAATACTTAAGGCTGGTTATGCTTTGGACTTCGTAGTGGATAAAAATGATCTAGATCTTACTAAAGATAATAATGCAGAATGTGATTTCAAAACACAATGAGAATTTCTTTCTGAGGCTAAGCTTATTTCTCAGTTTTTATCAACAAAAAGGCAACTCTTAGAGTTTAAATGTTAATTATAACTATACAATTTTTCAAAAGGAGATTTTGAAATCCTTAAGTCATCTTACCTGTTTTCTGTGCGTATGTATTCTTAATCTAAACTCTTTTAAAGAAAAGAGACATTTACCAAATATCCATGCCACTTTTCTATATTCTTTTTTTTTTTTTTTCTGGCCCTCTCCACTGCTAAAACCTTACTCCAAGTCACCTGTATTAGTTTTCTGTGGTTGCTGTAACATCACCACAAACTTGGTGGCTAAAAACAGCAGACTATACATTCTTATAGGTGGTAATACATGCATTACTATTGTACTTTGCTTGAGACTTGATCTCAGACTGCAGATTAAGAAATTGTTTTATTGATGGGGGGATTCCTTTCACGATGTATATGTATGTCAAATCATTACCTGCACTTTAAATGTCTTACAATTTTATTTGTCAGTTATACCTCAGTACAGCCGAAAAAAAGGAAATGGTTTTATTCAAGTTAATGGACGGATTATAAAGAAAGGATGTCTTACCTGTTGGTTAGATAATTACATTGTGTATTGAATCTATAAAAATAGATGTGTTCATAATATATATTTAAGGTTGAGTGCATCTCAGTTCCCAGTTATGTATTATGAGTATTACATGTGTTTTTAAAGTGGAGAATGGTCTGTAACTTGATTTTGTAAAATACTACTTTATATTGCTCCCTTTGTTGTTTCCTCTTCTTAGCAAATGTGTGCTGTAAATATCCACCTAAAAGACTTTTTCTTTCCCTCCTTCCCTCCCTCCCTGTGTACCTACTCACCCACCTGCCTACCTCCCAGCAGTACAGTGTTTACCCAATCATCTGGGCAGCAGGGAGAGGCCATGCAAATATAGTGCAACTTTTACTGCAAAATGGTGCTAAAGTCAACTGCTCCGATAAGGTAGGTCAGCAAGATCTTTCCAGGTTCTAGTTCATATTATGTCCACTCAGTGTGTCTAACTTACAAGGATTTTCATATGATCTCATGCGGCGGCTCTGATGTATCTTATGTTTATATTTATTAATACATTTTATAAAGACACACATCTCATAGGTGGGTTCCTCCTAGGTATTAAATACGTGCTAAGTGTCCTTCCATTGTCTTTTATATCACATTCATCATTCTCAGGAAAATAGGTAGGGTTGATTCCCTATCTTCATTATTTACTGTTGTAGCTCTTCTTTCTACTGTGGGTCCTGTCTGCCTTCTCTGTATTGTTGCCAGATGATCTTTTTTTTTTTTTTGCGGTACGTGGGCCTCTCACTGTTGTGGCCTCTCGCGTTGCGGAGCACAGGCTCCGGATACGCAGGCTCAGCGGCCATGGCTTACGGGCCCAGCCGCTGTGATCCTCCCGGACCGGGGCTCGAACCCGTGTCCCCTGCATTGGCAGGCGGATTCATAACCACTGCGCCACCAGGGAAGCCCCCAGATGATCTTTTAAAATTTAAGTCTTGTTCTTTCTCTCTCATATTTAAAATCCTAAAGACATCAATCCCTGTTATGATGTATAAAGATAATCCTCGCCTCCGTCTCTACCCTCTCTCCTGCTCTCTCTACCCCAAACTACCTTTACTCAACTATCAAATGATGCAGGTTCCTGAGTCCATCTGTTTTTAACCCTCCACATCTTGCAGGTGCTCTTTCACAGTGTGGAGTGCCCTCTCATCCTCGTCTGCTTTAGCTTCTGTTCATCCTTCACACTCAGCTCATGTGCCATCAGCTCCAGAAAGCTCCCCAGGATTTTGTTCTATTCATTTTTTAAAATCCTTAATACCCCAAATATTTGATAAATATTTATTTAATTATTTCATTCTTTCTTGCTTTTGGAGAGCTTTGATAGCTTCTGTGGTTTCAGGGCAAAGCCCAGACTTTTCAGGTGGACCCCAGTCTTTCTTCCCAGGTTCACTTCTTGCCATTCGTCTCCATATACACTAAGCTTTTGGATACAGAAGATTGTCTATCATTCTGTGAACTTTTTTCTTTCTTTCTTTCTTTACTTATTTATTTTTGGCTGCATTGGGACTTTGTTGCTGCGCACGGGCTTTCTCTAGTGGCGGCGAGCGGGGGCTACTCTTCGTTGTGGTGCGTGGGCTTCTTATTGTGGTGGCTTCTCTTGTTGCAGAGCACGGGCTCTAGGTGCGCGGGCTTCAGTAGTGTGGTACGCAGGCTCAGTAGTTGAGGCGCTACTACTCAGTAGTTGTGGCTTGCGGACTCTAGAGCACAGGCTCACTAGTTGTGGCGCACGGGCTTAGTTACTCCGCGGCATGTGGGATCTTCCTGGACCAGGGCTCGAACCCGTGTCCCCTGCATTGGCAGGCAGGTTCACAGAAGCCCCATTCTGTGAACTTTTATGAATTTCTATGAAGTGCGTGTCATGGTTTATCCTATTCCCTCTGCTAGGAATGTTATGACCTCCTCTGCCTGATGAACTCCTATTTATTTTCTCAAGTCTCAGTTGAGGTGTTAGCTTCTCTGTTAAGTCTCCTTAACTTACCCAGTCAACTTAGATGCCCCTTCTTCTGTAGTCAGTATTCACTGTCCATACCTCCATCAGTGCACAAAAGTTCTATTGGTCAAGGCTGTTATAAAAAGTAGGTATTCATTAAATGTTCATTTCAACCTGCAGTCTCCCATGTAGTTAAATGTCACTGTGAGTATTCTTGTGTCTCTTCATTGTCTTATGAATCTCCCCAAAGATAAAGCATTGCTTTTATGCATGATTTACATTCTCTGATGTCTTTTGAATCACGTTCCAGCAGAAGGCGCTTTTGAGTGCAGTTTCTAGGCGGACATTTATTTTGTCAGGTACAGAGGCCGATCTGGGGTGGTGGTTAAGAGCACAGACTGAAGCCAGGCTTGTTGGGTTCATGGGTCTTGCTCCACCTCTTAGTAGCTTTGTGACTTCGAGCCTGTAATTAACTTTTCAGGGCCTTGTTTGCTCATCTGTTAAAATGTGATATTGTGGTTTGTACTTATTCTTCTGATAAGGATTACACACGTTATCTCGTGTAAACTATTTAGAACTGTGTTTGGCACTTGGTTGTTACTATTTCAGACTGTTGGACTTTATATTTCACAAGATAATGGGAAGCAAAGAAAGCTTGTTGGAAATTAGAGGCTATATGACATTATGATGGAAAAATTGCCACTGATTGTAAAAGTTAAATTTAATTAAAATACATTTCATGCAGTGGTTAATCATCTATTAAGGAGAAATAGTATGGGGAAAATATGATTTATCTAGGATTAAAATTATGATTGGTATAAACCATAATCTAAAAATGCTCAAAGTATGATTTTTATCAAAATTCATGGTGAGAGCTAGTTTCTTTTAATACACCTTAGGTAATAATTTTAAATTTATTATTTCTTTAATAGTATGGAACCACCCCGTTGGTTTGGGCTGCACGAAAGGGTCATTTGGAATGTGTAAAACATTTATTGGCTATGGGAGCTGATGTTGATCAAGAAGGAGCTGTAAGTATCTTTTCTATTTTAACTGCTGGTAGTAGAGAGATGTTTTTAGTTTTAAGAGAGAGAATACTTTTTCCTTAGTATATACCTAGAAAAATTTCCCTATAGTTTCTAAACGATACTTAGAAAAACAAACATCTTCTGTTATCCTGGTAAATATATTATAGATATTATGTATTACAGATATGTGCTTTTAAGGATTTATTGCTAATGCACATAAATTTTGGGAGGCTAAAACTATATGGAATATCTTTTAGTAATCTTAGTATAAATTAAAATACTCCCCAAATCAAATTGTTTGAATTACTGTTGTGGAAAGAGTTTCTATTTTGTTAAAATACCTTTTCTTTAAAATTCTAAAATAATATAATTTTTTGATATTTTAATCTGTGACTTGTTTTCTCTAATAGATTTAAAAATATCAAAAATCTGTGGTCAAAACCTATATAGCTTAAAAATTGGTTCAGTATATCTTACAGTCTAGCAGTTATAAATTCCTTATTGAGTACCCGCTGTCCACCCAGCCCTGTGCCAGATGTGCTGGGGATACTGGAGAAGCCTATCATATCGCTCTTCTCTTGAGCTTGTAAGAATATAGGTAAAGGAGACGACATTTATGCACAAGAAACAATACAGACTTCTGTTAACATAATTATTGTTATTATGTGAGATGGATCATAAAGGATTCTGAGAAGAGTTGCTACCAAATCTCTGGCTGCAATGTAACAAAAGTGAATTCTAAATCATTAAAAGTGACTTCCTGGCATAATACCAACCAGCTCCTCCTATTGTCCATGTTGACAGAAGCTACTAATTGATGACCTTCGAGGGGTACATAGTATTTTAGTGGTGTGTGGAGATAGAGCATGATTCTTACCCAGGCATGGAAGTCATACCTTTCACTTGCCTCCTTTCTGGACAGTTTATCAAGTGGATGAGTGGCTTGTCTCTATGGTTATTGACTGCTGAGGAATCTGAAAAGGCGGTGTTATTTTAATATTGAGAGAATTATGGCTTAGTTCTGGGGGCTGATATAATAACTGAAATATTTCTATAAGGAAATTGCATGGTATCTCAAACTAGATCAAAATCTCAACAATAAGTTTTAATATTTCTTTTATAATGAGTCAGATTCTTCTATTATGTGATTTTGTTATAAATTAAATGTGCAGTTTTTAAAAGAACCACTAAAAATAAGACACTTTTGAAAATGTGGTTTGTAGATCACTGTGGAAAACAGGGAAATATGTTATACTTTTATTGAAATATTCTATAGCTTATTAATTCATTGTTTTACTTCAGTTTTTCATACAGATTTTATTATAGACAATTCTTTGAAGTCTGATTGATTCTTACTTTGGATTATTTAACTTAGAATGTGTTTAATTTTAAATCATCCTGTCAGCTATTTTATATGTCAATACTTTAGTGAGAGGGTTTGTTCACTGTAAATGACTCCAATTTTGGATTATCATTTAAAGAATTGAATGTCGTAACAGTCCTATTGACCGAAGAGAATTAATGTATCTTCAAAAATGGAAAATATGCTTCTGGCCACTTTTGGTCTGTTTCTGGTTATTTATATTGGCATTTTATTATCAGAAATAACTGTTAATAATAGGCCACCTATTTGAAAACATCAGTTTTTTGACTATAGAATAAATTATATGTTTT
The DNA here is from genome assembly GCF_003676395.1 of Aethalodelphis obliquidens. Taxonomy (NCBI): domain Eukaryota; kingdom Metazoa; phylum Chordata; class Mammalia; order Artiodactyla; family Delphinidae; genus Aethalodelphis; species Aethalodelphis obliquidens. Next base: position 37,461,068 of record NW_020837956.1, read on the forward strand.
CTGAAAGTACTAATTTCTTGGGTGTTGTTTGATTTGTAGAATTCAATGACTGCACTTATTGTGGCAGTAAAAGGAGGCTACACACAGTCAGTAAAAGAAATTTTGAAGAGGAATCCAAATGTAAATTTAACCGATAAGGATGGAAATACAGCTTTGATGATTGCATCCAAGGAGGGACATACAGAAATTGTACAGGATCTACTTGATGCTGGAACATATGTGAACATACCTGATAGGGTAGGTTATCTATTTAGAATTTGTCTTTCAGTGGTGACATTGATGGAAGGTTACCTTAACTTCTCACCACCTTTCAAGATTCTTCCTGCATGACATACATTTAAGATGTTTTATTTCTGCCTTTAGAACTAATAAGTTAAAACTTTCCAATCTTTGTGGAGGTGTTCTTCTAAATTTTTCAGAAATAATGCTGTTATTGAAAATGTGATCTTGAAACCATCCTAACTATAGGTGTTGTTCATGGCTGTTGTTATTCATTGTTCCAAGGCTTCAAGTCTCCCACCCTTACACCTAGAATTTTCAAATTGGTATCTCTTGTTCTCACCTCTTCTCGGAAGTCTACACTTGTCTGTCCAGCTCAACTTGAACTGTCCACTTGAATGTCTAATGGGCTTCTTAACTTACAGCAAAACAGGTGTCTTGTTTGTTTCATCCCACACCTGCTTTTCCCTCAGTCTTCTCCCTCTCAGTAAGTGGTACCAGCATCTATATATCCTGTTGTTGAAGCACCAAATCCTATACATTAGTCCTGATTTCTCAAGACTACCCAAGCCAAAGTAGCTACCCAGTCACTTTCTATCAAATCACTATATTTTATTTGCATTACATTTATCTGATTTCTTATTTGTGTTTATTGTATGTTGTCTGTTAGTCTCCTCTAGGCTATAAATTCTCTCAGAGCTGGGACCTTGTCTATCTTATTTCCTAGTGCCTAGAACAGTGCATGACACATCGTAAGCAATGAAATATTTATAACCTTTTATTAATTTACTAGTCTGAACCCACATTAATGCTAATATTCTCAACTAAAATGTGTCTGCCATGGGTTTATTTACACTTTTAATGTAGTAGTTAAGGTACTACATCATGGTGCTAGACTTAATAATCCTCGAGGACCTGCATCTTGCTATAGAGCCCACTGGGGCCCACTTAGGATTGAGATGAGCTGTAGCTTATGGAATCACCCAACCCAAACTCATACAACTGATTTGTAATTTAGCAGTTAAAAAAAAAGGCCATTTACAGTATTTGAACTAGGGGAAGATATAATTAATAATGATTATTGCTTGGTGGATATAATTTCAGGGCAGAGATGTCCTTATGAGGTAGTGAACTTCATCTAAGCCTTGTACTGGGGAGTGAGTCTTGTGCACTGTTGGCCTGTAATGCCAAATTGATAGAATATAGGTGCTGTTCTGGGAACCAACCTTCTCCCTTAATTAAATGTGGTTATAAACCCACAGATGGCTCTAGCTTTATAACTCCCTTCTTTTTAGAATCCATGGCTTTTGTCATATAGTATTATTCCAAGGGATTTGTATTATGTAATTTCCAAATGTTCATCTGGTTCATTGACAGCCACTGTGTCATTTTATTTAATTTACATCTGTAATGGGAGGTTGGTTACCTTCAAATAGAATGGCTTATTGTTCTGGGTGACTTATCTTTCTAAACTTTTGTTGTGGAATTTCAGGTATAAATGTTCTCATTTTGAGGTATAAAGTCTTCTGTCCCTTATTCTGAAGGTTATTAATATCAGGTATTAATATTAGTTAACTTTCTGTTATTTAGAGATAATTTTTTCCAAGAAATTTTCAGAAAAAATCTGTTAAATTAATACATGACTAATTTTAACTTGAAAACAGTGTTTTTTGTTCCATCATCAATTCACCTTGGTTTTTTTTTTTGTCTTTTTAGAGTGGAGATACTGTTTTAATTGGTGCTGTCAGAGGTGGTCATGTGGAAATTGTTCGAGCACTTCTTCAAAAATATGCTGATATAGACATTAGAGGACAGGTGTGTGTGATTACAGGGCTGTTGTTATCTTAGTATAATTGTTTGTATATGTTGGCTGATCATAATGTCATTCTTCCAGTTTTCCTATGGAGACAAACATATAAATCCTAGTACGTTTAATGGATGCCTGTATTATTAAGTTTCACTGCCATTATTATGAAATTTCTGTATTGATGTCAAGTTAGATTTAGATAGAAGTAAAGCATAAAGAAGTTCATGTTTTTCAAATACACCTCCCTTACTAATGTCTAAATATATTCAGTTCTGACATGAGTAGTTTATGATACCGAGGCAGTTGGTGGCACTTTGAGTGTATGGGACTTATTTTCTTTAGTATGTGTTTCCTCTGTTTTGTCTTCTTCATCCATGTATTGTTCTTCTGTTCCTGTTGTTTCATCTTTCTTCTCCTTTTCCCCCATTTGCTAGCCTTTCCCAGGACCACTTGGTAGTGCCTATGGATTTTGCTTAAGGCAGTCATAGCTCACAGAGCTGTAAAGGTTATTTATTTTAGGGAAAAGCTTCCCTAAAGTTGAGAATATATCCAATATGTCAAGAGCTTTAGATTAAAAAAAACTGTACTGAACAGCCTGTTTTGTGGTTGGAGAGTCTACATTTCTGCTCAGTTTTTTTCCTTGTATTTAGCTTGTATCCAAATCCACTTTTGAATCAAACTGATAAATATTATGCCAAATGCCATGAGGGTCTTAACATGGGTCCCTTGCCTGAAGAAACATGTGTTTTAGTTAGGAAGGTTTTAGTTTGTTTTGTTTATATTTATTCTTATGTTTTTATGTAAACATAAAAAGTGTTGCCACTTTTGGTATAAGATAGTATATGATTGCCTAGTGAAAGGTTCAAATGTAAGAGTCTTGAGGTGGGGAAAGTGGGCATTAAGGAGAGCTTTTAAGGGAAGGTAGAATTTAAGCTAAGTTTAAAAGGTGGGTTAGATAGGGAGAGAGAAGGAAGGCTCGGTAGTTCAGGCAAGGATAGTGGAATAATGGGATGAGAAAATTTAGTAAGAAGGGAAAGTGAAAGACTGTATTCCTTAGTTGGTGAATAAATCAGCTTGTCAGCAGGATGGCGGGGAGGGTGGGATGGGAGATAGAGAAAAGAAAGGGACGTAGTGCCAGAGAGGCTGGAAACTAGTGTACAGTGTTGAGAAGGGAACTGCATTGGGGAAATCTTGGTGTCGGAAAATTAATGTGGCAGCGGCAGAGAGTCATTCACTGTCTTTCGGGATAAAATCATATTTTCACTAAAAGTTGGTGACTGGATCATCTATTTAGACTTTTACCGATCTCCTTTGTGTCTGTCAATTTTGTTTTCCTATGTTTTAGTCAGTGTTTTTGTTCTCTACCTCTGCATTCAAAGTCCACATGGATCTGTTTTTGGTTTTTGAACTAGATAGGATTTTAAAGGATCTGATGAAGATCAGTATATAGGTGCAGTATAGAGATTAAGAAAGCTAAACATGGTAAAAAAACAATTCACCATATGTTTGTGTAGTACACTCTTATGCATTATCTTTTGAAAAGATTGGGCAGATGAAAAGCCAAAAGCCGAAAGTCAGAATATTTATGTGACTTATCACAGGATACAGAGCTCAGGTACTGATGACTTCCAACATAGTGCAGGGTCCTGAAACCTGTTTGCTTTCCAAAAGCATAGTTTCCCTTATCAACTATGTGGGGTTGCTGCTTTCTCAGTCAAGAAGTATTAAGTTTTCTTAGGCTTCTTTCATAAAGAATTTCTCACAAGTAAATGCAAGATAGAATAAGGATTAATGTTATTTTCTACCATGCTGCTTCTTGGTAAGATATATTAATGCTTTAATAGGAATGTTAATAATGTTTTATATTTACAAATAGAAGTTTTTAATATTATATCTTATATGAAGTGGTTGTTGATTTTTTTATTATGCAGGACAATAAAACTGCTTTGTATTGGGCTGTTGAGAAAGGAAATGCAACGATGGTGAGAGATATCTTACAGTGCAATCCTGACACTGAAATATGCACAAAGGTATAAATGACATTTCTGTTCTCTTAGCAATACCTAGTGCTGAATGTTAGTACTGCTTATTTTTTTCAATTTTTTACAGTTGTTTGATATTAGAATTATACTGATTTAACTGGAAATGTTCTGTATTAAATTGAGGAGTAAGTTTATATCCTTTCAGGAGTTGTGTATTCACAGCAAAATGCAATGTGTAATTTATTTTAATTGTTATTTAATTTATTTTAATCAGAAAGTACAGTATCAGCTCTTCATAAATTGTGGACAGATCATTTCCCCAGAATTATTTTATGCTCCTGTTGTTTGGAATGCAGAACACATTTCCTTTTAAAATATCATTGTGTGTGGTTATTGGTTCCCCAAACCAACCACTTTTAGTCTATTTTACTCAAATCATGTGGAAAGTATAAAACTGTATAAGACTTTAGTGATTATATTTGGCTTTACATGTGATAGTTGTCCATGAGGAAAATATATTTGGAGTTCTGGATTGAAATGGCAGGAATGAATAAAGCAAACTTACGGAATCACCCGTAAGACAATCCTATTTCATCCGTTAGAGATTTGGAGCAGCATCTTCTGAACCAGTGATGGTAACCTCAGTGCCCTGGGGCAGAGCTTCTCCTGGGATACCTTCTGCTTTGCAGGTGGTGGCTCCTTGGAATCTTGTTTCTTTTTCTTCTAGACCTTTGTGTCAGCTACTGTGACCACACGTGGCTTCTGACCAGATTTTGCTTTTTCCTAATTCAGTGCTGAACTGTGGTCTCTTCTTATTTCTATTAATTTGATTTTGAAAGCAATTGTAAACTCTTTTAAGGTTTCCCAAAGGCATACTGCTCGTATCAGGTTGTTTCCCTGTTGTACACAGGTCCTTCCTTAGAAGCACAGAGGCGCTGGTGACAACATCTGACAGATCTAGACGCTGGCTTGTCTGGACATTGACAGGCTAGGTAGTGGGCTACTTGGGTGAGGTGGTCAGAACGGGAAGCAGCCTCTGGAGGAGGTGGCGCAGGTGTCAGCGGTGGGCCTGGGGAAAGACAGTGGTGAGGGGCAGAAGCGGCTGATAAGTAGTGGGGCACATCTCTTGCTCTGTTGAGTGATATAAAAGTATTTTGATACAAGTGATTGGTTATGAAAGGAAAAGCACTTGTTAGTTTTTCCAACTATGTTTCCTTGAGAACATTTTCAATATAGACTGGTCAGATATTTGAATTCTTGACACGTGTGTTTATGTGACTTTAAAGATTTAGGAGTAAAGGTATTAATCTGGCAAACTTTCTTATCTGTGCCCACAGGATGGTGAAACACCTCTTATAAAGGCTACCAAGATGAGAAATATAGAAGTAGTAGAGCTGCTGCTGGATAAAGGAGCTAAAGTATCTGCCGTAGATAAGGTAAAAACATCTGTGTAGAGAGCAGTTTTTTTTGAGGGCTATAGGTAGACTGACTGTATATCCGGTGGGTTTAATGGGGGTCTGAGAGATTACTTGCTGGGGCTATTTGTGTGGGATTTGGATGCTGTGAGATCTTCTTGGCTGTTCTGAGAGCATTCTGAGGAGTGGCCGGGCTCAGTATGCAGCAAAGCAGCTGCTTCAGAGGTTCCCTCTATGGCTCAGATCAGTTATGGCAAGGCGCATTGACCACCATGCAAGGAGGATGTCATCAGGTGTGGAGCTTGTTCAGAGAAACAGGAAGAAAGAATCCAAAAGGGGCTGGAGAAGATAGACTCTCAAAGGAGACTGGCATTCACGTTCACTAGCAGGAGAGATGTTCTGCCATGTGTCCTTGCCTTAATCCTTTTAGAGGAATGTTCATATTTTCCATAATAAATTTAACTGTCAATTGCTTAATACTTCATATAGAATTGATTCCTGGTTTTAGTTGGTCTACATTTTAAGCAGGTTTCTTTCTCTACTTCAAATTGATTTCCTCACAGAAAAGAAGTTATTTCTGTATGAACTAAGAAATATAAATTTTTCCCTCTGAATATATAATATGATTTGGGCTCTCCTAATCCATAATAGATTGAAGCTTATCTTTTTATTATTCGTGAGGCAATTAAACAAAAAACACAGAATTTATATATATTTGCCTTTTATTTTATCAAGAAACATTATTAAAAAAAACACAGAAAAGCCTCCTACCTATTATTACCATATTAATGTATTTATATATGGTATATATATTAATGTATATTAATATCATATTAATATAAAAGAAAGAAAATATAAAGAAAAATTTTAATCTTAAAAGTGAGGGCATAAAGTCAAAGAGAAGTTGTTGAAATTGAATATAATTAACTTTCTAGAAAACTTCTGTATTGCCTGTTTTTCTCTTTCTGCTGTTGACTACTTTCTGGCACTGGTCCCCTAATTTGCAAAAGGGAACCCCACTGGACTACGTGCCCTTTAAGGTGCCCTGTCTCGGACCCTGTTGTGTGTGCTTTGTCTTAAGTCAGCACATACTTGCTGAGAAGCACACGTGATATCTGGAATGTTCTTGGAGTGAATGTGCATTCGTTCACACATACTTACAAAGGATGAATAAGGTGCTGTCCTGCTCGAATTTGGAATACAAACTTGTAAAAGTCTTGAACCTGGCTCTTCATAAAGGATTACATAAAAAAAATTTAAGAATAAAGATTAATGTTATTTTTACCTGGCCCATCACCAATCTCTGTTTATCTTCAGCATAAACGGGCAGGGTGTGTTGATGTCTTCTCTGCATTTTCAGAAATTTTGTGTCTGGCTGAAATGCCACTGATGATATTCTTCCTTCTCACATGTTTGGGGATAAGAAATGGAGTTCAGGTGGAGAAATAAGATGGTGAAATTCAGTTTAGATGTGGTTAGTTTGAAGGCTAAGATGTTCAGGAGGCCGTGACCGATAGGGCTTGAATTTGGGCCAGAAATCAAGGCTGGTGATAGGAATTTCACAGTTAGTTACCAAGAGATGAGAGCTGCATGGAAGTGACTAAGATCATCAGTTTGGAAGAAAGATGGAAGCTGAGGTCAAACTTTCCTTACAGCGTGTGTCACATTCTAGTTTGTTTTACGAATGTGCATGTTTATCCAGTCTCCTTCTGTTACATTGTAACTTAGTTAAGGCCATGGACTGTTTTGTCTATCATCTCCATATCCCCCAAATTATCCAGCTCAGTGCCTTACTATATAGTGAGCTCGATACGTAGCTTTTCTGCCATATTTAGGATGTAGGAAGGGAATCTAGAAAAGGAAGAAGTAGACCTGAGGCAGAAGAGGAGATTCAAAATCACGATAAGGTTGTGCTGTAGAAGCCACAGGAAGTGAGTGGGTGAGAACTGAGAATTTCATTTGTTAACTTGTGGGTCATTGTCTTTAAGAGAGATGTTTGTGAAGTAAAAAGTGGAGAACACCTTGCGGACTGAATTTGTTTTTTTTTTTACGTATTAGTTTTCTTTCCTTAGTGTTGGATGCGAATACTAATATGATGGAGATTCTAATAAGGGAAGAAGGCAGGTTGATGTTAGGGAGCCGTGAAAGCTGAGGAGAACGGAAGAAGTTGTAGTAGCCAGAGAAGGATGGATTCAACATAGAGGACTCTGAGGAAGAGAATGTAGGGAACTAACATAATGGTGACAAAGGGCGTGAGGAAGGACGAGGTCGCTTGTGCTAGTGGAATATCAGCATGGATTGGGAAGCTGTCTAGACAAATGGAGACCACGTTGTGAAATAGAATATAAATTAGTTGAGGAAGGTGGTTGACATCTGTGGACAGTAAGTATCTGGATGATAGATGGTTACTAACCTGTGATGGAGGTGGATCCAGGGCCTGGGAGGAGCCGCAAGGAAAAAGCCTGTTGCTTGTCCTCTTTCGTTCTAGAAGGCTGTGGGAGAAATAATACCTGAGAAAAGCTAGGGAAGGAACTAGAGAAAGAAATTGTGGGGAGGTTACAGAGATAAAAATTCATATTATTTATACATTCTGTATGAAAAATATGAGAAGTTCGGATTTTCTGTTATTTTATAGAAGCATGAAAATTGTTACTCTGTATGTACTATATGTAAGAAATGTGAAAGTTCAAGTTTCCTGCCACTATTTTACAGAAAGGAGACACTCCTTTGCATATTGCTATTCGTGGGAGGAGTCGGAAACTGGCAGAACTTCTTTTAAGAAATCCCAAAGATGGACGGTTACTTTATAGGCCCAACAAAGCAGGCGAGACTCCCTACAACATTGACTGTAGCCATCAGAAAAGTATTTTAACTCAAATATTTGGAGCCAGTAAGTATTGGGTTTTGTACCTAACTGGGCTTTTAAGAAATGAATGTCTATGAAAAAATTAAGAGACTTCCAGCAGTTTTGCATTTCTCACTTAACTGAAGATTATAAAAGTTAAGAAAGTTATTACTTTACTGTAGAAAAATAACTTTTCCCTGTCTAAAGCTGTTTTTCATTATATTGTAGCATTCACATTAAGTACATTCAGAGTCAACAATCAGCTTTTAAGACTTCTAGAAATCTAGCCTACTTTTCTAAAACTCTCTTCCCCCTGTTATTCTCTCAGGTATTCTTTGTGCTTTTATCAAAATGCACTCTGTTTTCAGAGTGTGGCTCTCTACCTTTGCTTGTGCTGTGTCCTCTCCATCCCCATGAACGTTCTTGTTAAAATCATCTCTCTCCAAGGCTGGAGTCAGTTGTCTTGTTCTCAGTGACGTTTTAACTGATCTGCCTAACCAGATACAATTTTTGCCTCATTTGAATACTTAAGCATTTGTGTTTATATTTCCTTTTTTAATACTTATTACATATGGCCTTTTATTTTGTTTCTTTTAAAATTTTCTCCCTTATTTCTTTTAGAATTTTCTCCCTTCCAGATTCCAAGTTATTCAGGGCAGGGATTCTTTCTTCTTGTATCCTCCATAACATCTAGCACATAATGCCTTGAATGTTGTACTAAAATAGTTTTTGCTTGTAAAGGATGCACATGAGAATGTAATCATTCACATGTGGTCTTTTGAAATACGGAACAGTTTTCTACTAGAGTTAAAAAACAGACATGTTAGTCCCAGAAACCAACAGGAGATAGTAGAATCCTGCCACCTTCCAGTTTAGCTGTTTACTTACATAAGCAAGTATGATTCTGTTCAACATTATGAGTTATATTTTAAAATATTTTTTTCTGTTGATAATAATGCACACATTAAATTTTAAGAATTAAAACACGAATACAGTAGAAAGTTCAAATTTCCTATTGTCCTTTATCTCCTAATTTGTAATTGTTTGAATGACTTGCCAAGATTTTCTTTACATTTCTAAAAATGTTTTATACTATGTATATAGCCTTAAAAAACTTGAGATACCATAATATAAAAGTTTTAAATAATGAACTATACCATATTTTAATTGTTGCACAATCTTTCATTCTAAGTTCTAATAGTACATTCAGTTCTTTATTGATGAATATTTGGTTTGTTTTGCTGTTAAAAGCTAGTGCTGAAGTGAACATCTTTTTTGTACGTATATCTGTTAACTCTTATTTTTAGGATTATTTTCTTGGAATAAACTCCCAGAAGTAGAATTGGCAAGTCAGTGGATGTTCAATTTTGATAGACTTTCCAAAATGGTTGTAACAATTTCTCCTTCCTTAGACCATGTATGATAGTGCAGTTTCCTGCAACCTTGCTAAAACTGGATATTTCCAGCTTCCTTAAGCTTTCTAATCAGATCAATAAGAAAAAATTTCATTGTAATTGGCATTGTAAAATTATTAGTGAGATTGAGATCTTTTAATATGTTCATAGGCTATTTGCATTTTTGCTATTTTCCTCTTTGTATCCTTTGCTGTCTTTTTTCTTGAGTTTTTAAAATTATTTAAAAATTGATTTTTGTGTCTTTAAGGATATTGATCCTGGATCCAGCCTATATATTGTATCTCTCTCCCGTGCTTATTCTTTGTTTATGGTGTTGGGGTTTTTTAATTCCCCATCCAATAGTTATATAAATTTGTAGTTTACTTGTTGGTCTTTTCCTGCAGTTCTGGCTTTAGTATTATATTGAGAAAGAAAGGCCTTTTCCACACAAAGATTTTTATAGTTTTTTCTCTTATATTTTCTTCTAGTGCTTTTATAGTTTTACTCTTTACATTTAATTTTTTAATGTTTCAGAAACTTATTTTTGTTAAAGTATGAGATGCAGAGTTTTAATTTTATTTAAAAAAATGGATGGCTTACTTCTCCCAATACCACTTACTAATTCATCCTTTCCCCACTGATTTGAAATGCCACATGTTAATATCCTGTGTGAGTTCTGTGATGTTGTAATTATTGTAGCTTTAGAATGTATTTTGATTCTTCTTCAAAGACAGCTACTTTTTGGTAGTCTTTAAATTATTTTTCATAGCTATTTTTACATGTTCTTCTTGCTTTTCAGCTTTTCAAAATACCCTCATGGAATATTATTATTGGAATTGCCTTAAAGTGGTAGATTAATGTGGGGGAGAATTGCTCTTTTTAAGTTATTGAACCTTTCTGTCTGGAACCATAGAATGTCTCGTTTTCTCTGGTTATCTATTACGATTTTCACTAACATAGCATTCTTTATATAGGTATTATACATATTAAAATGATTCTGAAGGACTAGTTATTGTTTTAATCATTTTATCGATTGTAAAATCTACTTTACTCCACATTTTAGCATCCCTGAAGTTGGAATATGTCTTATAATTGATGGGTAAGAAAGCATCGTGTCATAAATTGGCAGCACTTTTTCTTTCTTAGTCGTACATAATAATGATGCATCTTATAATTAGTAGGTATCTTAAGTTTTATGAAATATGGTATTAACTTAAGCACCTCTGAACCTATTTTTACACAGGTCTAACCATTTAAAATAAGTGTTTTTCCTCAATTAAGTAAACAATTAATAAATGAAAATTGATGCTACTTTTTAATAGTAATGTCTTTAATGCAAGGATATGATGTGTTTATAATTACAGGACACTTGTCTCCTACGGAAACAGATGGTGACATGCTTGGTTATGATTTGTATAGCAGTGCCCTGGCAGATATTCTCAGTGAACCTACCATGCAGCCGCCCATTTGTGTGGGGCTGTATGCACAGTGGGGAAGTGGGAAATCCTTCTTGCTCAAGAAACTAGAAGGTATGTTTGTAAAAAGTCTGCATATATTAAAAAGTTTTCTCTTGTGTATTTTTGTTTTTTTAAGTAAAGAAGAATGGAGTTTTTTTTTTTTAAACATCTTTATTGGAGTATAATTGCTTTACAATGGTGTGTTAGTTTCTGCTTTATAACAAAGTGAATCAGTTATACATATGTTATACATATACATATCAGTTATAAATATACATATCTCTTCCCTCTTGCGTCTCCCTCCCTCCCACCGTCCCTATCCCACCCGTCTAGGTGGTCACAAAGCACCGAGCTGATCTCCCTGTGCTATGCGGCTGCTTCCTGCTAGCTATCTGTTTTACGTTTGGTAGTGTATATACGTCCATGCCACTCTCTCACTTTGTCACAGCTTACCCTTACCCCTCCCCATATCCTCAAGTCCATTCTCTAGTAGGTCTGTGTCTTGCCCCTAGGTTCTTCATGACCTTTTTTTTTTCTTTCTTAGATTCCATATATATGTGTTAGCATATGGTATTTGTTTTTCTCTTTCTGACTTAACTTCACTCTGTATGACAGAGTCTAGGTCCATCCACCTCACTAAAAATAACTCAATTTCATTTCTATGGCTGAGTAATGTTCCATTGTATATATGTGCTACATCTTCTTTATCCATTCATCTGTTGATGGACACTTAGGTTGCTTCCATGTCCTGGCTATTGTAAATAGAGCTGCAATGAACATTTTGGTACATGACTCTTTTTGAATTATGGTTTTCTCAGGGTATATGCCCAGTAGTGGGATTGCTGGGTCGTATGGTAGAATAGAGTTTTATGTATGGGTATGTGGTTGATCCCTACACCGTTATTTGAGTTCTCTTTCTAAAACAGAGATCCAGTTGTGTTATAGCATACTTAAAACCCCTTCGTAGCACATTCCCTGCGAGTGCTGTTTATAACTGTCCTACCCAGGTCCTTCACAGACTGTCAGTTTGCGTGAGCACCCCTGCCGGGACTGCCCCCCCGTGTGTGCTCAGGGCTGTAGGCGTAGGGGCTCTCTGCGCCCACGCGAGCCCACTAGACCCTTCCTGAGTGGCCTCCTCTACTAGGAGCTTCCTGGACAGGTCCCCCACCTCCCCGCTAAGCCCCACTCCTTTAGTTTGGCAAAATCTCACTCGTTCTTCAAGGACAGGTGTCAGTATTGCCTATAAAATTCTTGCTAAGTTTAGTAGTAAGAATGCCTTGTTCAGGGCTCATCTGGACTGAGCACACACCTTTAAGAGCAGTGATCCTCAAATGTAATTGGAGGGAGAAGGGGTGAGGAGGAGCGGGGAGGAATGGTGGTGCTATAGCTAGGTATAATAGTTTGAAGACACATAACAGAAAAATAGTTTTTAGTTTTATATCTGGAAACAGTACCTTGTTGATTGTGTGATACAAACCACAAGAATAAATATCAAAATCTTAACAGATGGGAATATATGAAAGAGGATTTTGTGCATTTTCAGTAGGAAGCAAGAGAGTGGGTAGGACAAGGGTCAAGGGTACAGGTACCCCTAGGGAATGAGATTCTTATCAGAAGAGAACGTTGGTTAAAATGGTTAAGTACCAGCATTCTATCTAGGGACTTGGTAAGTGCTCAGTAAATGTTTATATTGAAAATGTGAAATTTTCAAAATGTTTGAAGTTGTATTTCTTAAATAAAACAAATAATGTTTTCATATTAAATTCTCTTTCAGATGAAATGAAAACCTTTGCAGGACAACAGATTGAACCTCTTTTTCAGTTTTCATGGCTTATAGTATTTCTGACCCTGCTCCTTTGTGGAGGCCTTGGTTTATTGTTTGCTTTTACGATTGACCCAAATCTTGGAATAGCCGTGTCATTGAGCTTCTTGGCTCTCTTATATATATTTTTTAGTAAGTCTTTGCCTTTTGTCATTTTCAAAAATGTAGAGAATGTCAAAACTCATTGTTTTACTTAAAATTGTATCTATATCTTTCTCCTAAAGTCTGTAAGAGATTTTCATAATTAGGTGAGAAAATTGTTTTTTTGCTATTTTGTAAGTTGGCCTAGAGGAACATTGTTCCCAGCCTGGCTGGTACAGCTTTAAAAACTAGTGCACTACTTGTTAATATTGAAGCAGAACTTTTATTTATTATACTTTCCCTTTTATATGTTAATTAATGATTTATATTTAAGTCCTTTTTTAAAAATAAGTTTTTATAGCTGTCATGACGTGCTCTTGATCATTTTGACCATGCCTGTAATTTTTATTTTATCTAAAAGCAAAGTAATAAATATATATAATCCCTGTTCTCGCGAGTGTCTTCAGTTGCAAGAAAGGAAATAGATTTACCTTTGGAGGAACTACTGGTAACTTCAGCATTTGCAAGTAGTGATAAAACCAGTCTTTATGTTTGAATCAGAACTAAGGGTTATGTTTCTGTTTAAGGCATTATCTTTCTGATTGTGTTTCTTATGTCATATTTTAGTCAGCTTACTTTCCATTTTTCACATACCTGATGTATGTTGGGGGAGGTTAATTAATTGAGTAATTCTTTGAGGAGTAGTTAGGAAATGGAATGGGACCATGAAAATTATGTAAGTCTGCCTGTTACTACTTGATACTTGACTGTTTGGAGAAAAGAGGCTGCTTGACTAATGATTGTTCTGGATAATTTTGTTTTAAACCGTGAATTTCAGTTGTCGTTTACTTTGGTGGACGAAGGGAAGGAGAGAATTGGAATTGGGCCTGGGTCCTCAGTACTAGATTGGCAAGACATATTGGGTATTTGGAGCTCCTCCTCAAATTGATGTTTGTGAATCCGCCTGAATTGCCAGAGCAAACCACTAAAGCTTTACCTGTGAGGTGAGTTGGTCCCTTTGACAGAAGTAACTTTTAATAAGATGAAGCAAGTAAAAGTTTATAATGCATCATTTCTCAATGTATATTCCAAAAAAACATTGGTCCCTTAAACTTTTTAATGTGAGAAGTAAAGCAAACAAATACTCCCTGGTCAAATCTGTGTGGGAAACACTTCATATTATAGCTCCCTCTTGTACATTAAAGGATCAGAGACACCTTTTCATAAAGAAATCAAGTTAACTTTGATTTACCAAATTTTATTTGAGCATAAACCCATGTTCCCCCCTTATGACACCTGTTGTCATCCTTTGGACAAATTTGAAAAGAGTGCTGGTCTATTTGAAAAGAGTGAAAGGAGTCTTGGCATCTGTTTACATCAGGGTGTAACTTTGGCAATTCAGCTTGCGCTCTGAGCTGCTCTTTCCTCACCTGTGGAAATATATTTACCCACTCCTCTAAAATTATTTTTAATATCAAATAGGAAATGTATGAGAAAACAGTTCAGAAAAGATGAGAAACATGTAAGTCAAAGAGTAAAGGAAGGCTAGAGGGCTCCAGAGGCAAGTAAAATGAAAAAAAAAAAAGTTTAGAGAACTGAAAGCAAAAGGAATTCAATAGAAATTAGTAAAATAATTAAATATGCACTAAAAGATTAAGAATTTAAAAATTATTATAAGATAAAATATGTTTAAGTTAAGCTGAAAGTAAATAGGCCAAACCAGATAAGACATCAAAACTATAAGAGAGGAAGATGAAAGCTTACAAATAATTGACATATAGGAGTATTAAGAAAAGGATTTAAAATGAGAAGTTAAAATGAAAAGCGTAAAAAGAAAATATGCGGAGTGTAATAAAAGAATTGGAGAAGATATTTTTATATAAAATAGAAGCACTTTAAATTAATGAGATGGTATTTTTTTTAAAAATTAGAACAATTAAAATAGCATGCAGATACATATTACAGTGTGATCCTAGATTGTATTTTGAAAGCAATGCCTATCTACAGGATTGAGATGAGAGTTTAGTTTAGGGGTAGAAGGGAAGAAAGGAACTAATGCAGAAATAATATCCATTCAGAGACTCAAAATACGAATAATTCAGTTACTTTGCAGAACAACTGTGAAATGAATATTTTATAGCTTCTTTCTAAATCCCTGGTAGATGTTTAAGCTATAAATAAAACATTCTAAAGCTTGAGTTTTTAAATGGCATTCAATTCTTAATTATTATAATATTTTCTCAAGGTTTTAATCTCTTCAGTTGATGCTTAGAAAACTTTCTTTGTGCAGCTTTTTTTGGCTGATACGGGGTGTCACCTTTTTTTTTTTTTGCGGTACGCGGGCCTCTCACTGTTGTGGCCTCTCCCGTTGCGGAGCACAGGCTCTGGACGCGCAGGCTCAGCGGCCATGGCTCACAGGCCCAGCCGCTCCGCGGCATGTGGGATCTTCCCGGACCACGGCACGAACCCGTGTCCCCTGCATTGGCAGGTGGACTCTCAACCACTGCGCCACCAGGGAAGCCCTGGGGTGTCACCTTTTAATCATTTTAATCGTTGTATCATGAGATCTGTTGAGATGTCTGATTCCTTGGCTAAGCTGTCACAATCTTTTTCCCTTTCTGCCTTTAGTCAGAATTACTTCATATAAGTCTACTACATTTAACTTTTGTTATTGCCTTTTCCTGAGAAAAGTATATAAGATGTTAGAAATGGAAGATACCTAATTACAAGTTGTTTTCCCTCCTTAGAATTTTAAAAGCAACCTTTTGAAAGAGACATGAAGAAATACAGGCTAAATGATAGAGATAACATATGTTGAAATCGTTTCTTTAGATAGCTGAGTAACATTTTCTTTCCCCTTTCCCCAAGGTTTTTGTTTACAGATTACAATAGGTTGTCCAGTGTAGGTGGAGAAACATCAATGGCTGAAATGATTGCCACCCTCTCGGATGCTTGTGAAAGAGAGTTTGGCTTTTTGGCAACCAGGCTTTTCCGAGTATTCAAGACTGAAGATACGCAGGGTAGGACCTCCTTCTCTTCTTTGTGTGTATGTAGGGCTTGAGGATGGGATGGATGCAGTGCATGAAAACATGAGTTGAACATCAGATTTGTTATATGCTGTCACCGTAATGATTGAGATTTTCTGGATGCTTGACATGTTAAAACCATTTGTTGTATTACAGGTAAAAATAAATGGAAAAAAACGTGTTGTCTCCCATCTTTTGTCATCTTCCTTTTTATCTTTGGCTGCATTATTGCTGGAATTACTCTTCTGGCTATATTCAGAGTTGACCCAAAGCATCTGACAGTGAATGCTGTCCTCATATCAGTTGCGTCGATAGTGGGATTGGCCTTTGTGCTGAATTGTCGTACATGGTGGCAGGTGCTGGACTCTCTCCTGAATTCTCAAAGGAAACGCCTCCATAATGCTGCCTCCAAACTGCACAAATTGAAAAGTGAAGGATTCATGAAAGTAAGCACTCACTGCTTCTTAGAAAATAATCCTGGGAGGTTCCTGGTGGTCCAGTGGTTAGGACTCCATGCTGTCACTGCCGAGGGCCGGAGTTCAATCCCTGTTCGGGGGGAACTAAGATCCCACAAGCCGTGCAGAAAATAATCCTAATGTGAATATACTCCCCATGACCATGGGGCTTTAGGGAGTGTTAAAGCGTTGCATTTGTTTTTAGTTTTACTCTAGATTTTTCCTATGAAAATACATATGTGAAGTGGGAAAAGTTACAAAAATAATGTATTTTTATAAAACAGACTTTTATAAGATACTCAAAAGGTTGCAGATTATTCCACAGCTGGTAATTACTACCTAATAATATAGGTTGCCCTAGAGCCTGGTAGAGTAAGCAGATTGAACCACCAAAACATATAAGATAGGAACATGCTTTTAGAACAGAAAAGGGCTTTATACAGTTACCTGCAGCCCCTTACTTTGATCAAGGTCACATGCCATTGGGGGTCAAATGTAGTGTGGTATTTAGATTATTTGGATTTGCATTCAAATATGTCTTCTGACATTCAGAGCATGTGATCTCAGCAAGTAAGTCACTCAGCCAAGTCTGTCCTTTTAAAATGGATATGACAGTGTCTACCTTATTGTAATAAATGCTCTAATTTAGGTGAAGCACTTGCTACAGTTTTAAGCGGAACCACAACTGGCAGTGAGGACATTGGATTTCTTTTCTTCCTTTAGCTGACTTTCTGTCAGGCTTTTTAAGAAATGTGCTTAACCTTCTCAGATTTCAGTGCTTTGTATCCTTTCTTTTGCACAGGTTCTTAAGTGTGAAGTGGAATTGATGGCCAGGATGGCAAAAACCATTGACAGCTTCACTCAGAATCAGACAAGGCTGGTGGTTATCATCGACGGGCTGGATGCCTGTGAGCAGGACAGAGTACTCCAGATGCTGGACACCGTATGTCTGAACCACTTGAAACTTGTCATTGTCACATATGTGGCAGCTGAGAGGAGTCGCTTCATGAGTATCTCAAGTGGAGTTTGAATAATACTTCTTTTGTAAAAACAACCATGTTTTATGCAGAAACATAGCAAGAGTAAAAGTTTCATCACAAGCAGATTGAAACAATTCTAGCTTAACGGCAGTGTGAGGAAAAAAGTGAATAGAGGGTCTCTAAAGTCCATAGTGTGACTCCAGCTTTTCTTTGCAGATAGTTATGGTTGGAATGGAGTTAAGGGTAGGGAAACCACAGAATTTGTAGAGTTCTATTAAAGTAGGGCACGTCAGTGGCTCTCTGTAAGGTACGTTATAAACAGCAGTGTGTAACTGTGGTCGGAGACCAATGTGGTTAGTACGTCATATGTATTCATGAATATTTCTCATGTGTGTTGATCTTACCTCTTATGTAGACCATAAGTGTCTCGAAATACGACAGGATTAATTGTTTTCTTTGGAGATTTTATCACTCTCAAATGTTGAAAAATTGTCAGATGGTGACAAACCAGATTGAGACTTTGGTAAAATTTGTTTTCATGTAGAATAATACTTGAATGAAAAGGAAATGGTATTTTAAAAATATAGTCACCAAAGGACAACACAGATTTTGAAGAGGTGTTTTATTACTTTGGATAATTTAAAGTTTTTATCTTATCATAACTATACATTTCTTCTACCGCAGGTCCGAGTTCTGTTTTCAAAAGGCCCATTCATTGCTATTTTTGCAAGTGATCCACATATTATTATAAAGGCAATTAACCAGAACCTCAACAGCGTGCTTCGTGACTCAAACATCAATGGACATGACTATATGCGCAACATAGTTCATCTGCCTGTTTTCCTCAATAGTCGTGGACTAAGCAGTGCAAGAAAATTTCTTGTAACTTCAACAGCTAATGGAGATATTCCATGCTCAGATAATACAGGTAGAGATCGAGTTCCTCAGGTACTTTGGGTTTGAAGTAGTTCTGTAGTTTTTTATGGTGCATCTCCTTTTACCTTGAAAAATACTGTTCATATTTCACTACTCTTTAAATATCACATACAACAGAGTTTTAATACAATGGTGCTTTCTTGATAAATTCTTTAAGGGTTGCAGGAAGATGCTGACAGGAGAGTTTCACAAAACAGCCTTGGAGAGATGACAAAACTTGGTAGTAAGACGGCCCTTAATAGACGGGTAAGTTACCTTATGTTTTGAGCCATTTGTTTATATTGCTATTATTTAAATAAAACCAAGGTGATGCCACGTAATATTTTATAAATACTGCGTTGAGCTCATCAGTAAATTTTATCATCGGATTTCCTTTCAGCTTCAGGTGGTTTTTCAAGGAATGTCTGAACCTAGAGCCATAATAACTGTAAATTATATAGGAGTGCCTGTCCTCTCCCAGCCTGCTCTCAGCCCAGGTGCCACTCCAGATTCCAGACCGATTGAATCAGAACCTCTGAGGGTGAGATTTTAAAGCTCCCCAGATGATTTCATCGAGGGTTAGAGAACCACTGGGTTCATTCCAGGTCAAGTTGTGTTTATTCCAGGGACCCATGTCACCATAGCTGTAAGGGAGAGAGAGGCGTGTAGTGTGAGAACAATTCCTTGCTTTGTTTTCCTGTTGGCCTTCCTCCTTCCCCGATGTTTGTGAGATGTGTACTCTTTTTTTCTCCCCACATAGTGATTTTTGTGCCCTTCCCAGTCCCTTGGTTTTCTCCTGGAACACTGTAGTTTCCCTGTCCTACCCTATCTTTAGGAGCCTTCTTTTGTAAAGAATAAGGGAGTATTACAAGGCAGGAAGATGTCCACTTGCAGGTAAGTTATGGTGATAGTGCTGCTTAAGGATGGCTAGGCTGGGCTAGCATTAGCGCCATTTATTTTCCCCCCTAGTTTGCTAACATTAAATTGGGACATTTTACATTTTAAAAAATGTGTCTTCAGTGATATTTTGACTTTATGCCTCTACCATGTACAAGTATGGATGTGAAAATAATATTATGAATGACAGTTGACAGCTCTAAATTAAGAGCAGGGTGTGATTTACAGTTTTGAATTTCTGTCCTGTGAGTCTGGACTCCTGGGTTCCCTATAATTGTATCCACATTCCCCTGTCTCATGACCTTAGATGAGAACGCACCTTTGTTGTGCCTGTTCCTCCTCTGATTAGATGGGATTCCCTACCCCATCCCACCCAGGAGAGAGCCTTTAATTCTTATGCAGATGTGAGGATAGTTAGAGCAGCTGTGTCATACGTTTAAAAATAACCTAAAAATCAAAATGCTGAATCCTTAAATCTAGATGAGGGGTTATTTGCTTTATTATTTCAGGGTTCCTATAAATACTGAGCTCCCATAAGAGTTTGAGTTGAATTTTCTTTACACAATTCTGCTTATTTATGATCTTCAAGGCATCGAGCTTTCTCTGTGCAACTATAAATCAAAATACATCTGAAGCTAAACCATAGCATTTGATGCAGTTGCTGCTAATATTACTTTATAACTGTTCTGTAAATATTCTGCCTCAGGAAGTAATAATAATACCTGTTATTACTATATAGTCTTTCTCTTTGACTAAAATTTTGGATTGTTTTTGTTGTTGACATAAACATATATTAACTTCTCAAAAAGCCTTAAGTTCTCAGGCTCGAAGTATGGGTTCACTGTTTCAGGATACTTACCGAAGAAGACAGATGCAGCGCACGATTACTCGGCAGATGTCCTTTGATCTCACAAAACTGCTGGTTACAGAGGACTGGTTCAGTGACATAAGTCCTCAGACCATGAGAAGATTACTTAATATCGTTTCTGTGACAGGTGAATTTTGTTTTCTTACTGTTGTATGGTAGATAATAAGGCTTAACATTAATAAAGCAATCCAATTTCAGAAACAAAAGGATGTACTGGGTTTATATGATTACACTGCTGAATACCAGTTTTATTCGCATTAAGTGTGTCTAATAAAACCAATATTAGCTTTGACAATGAAAATCAACTACCAGTTGTCTACTGTTATTTTAAAACTCGATGACTTAAAAATTTTAAAATTTCTTCTCAGCTTTAATTTTTCTCTTCGTATAAACATAATTTTATGCTAATTTGTATAACTGAGTATAATTAATTTATAATTTAAAATGTTGAAATTCAGATTTTACATGCTGTTTCTGTTTTCAAAGATATATATTTTTTCTTTTTTTATTGTGTTAAATGAAATACACAAATATTTATCAACTTAACCATTTTTAAGGGTACAGTTCCCATAGTTGTGCAGCCGTCACTACCATCCATCTACGTCACTCTTCATCTTGTAAACCTGGAACTCTCTTCTCATCCTCCTGCTCCTCTCCCCCCGGCCCCTGGCAGCCACCACTATACTTTGTCTCTATCATTTTGGCTACTCTGAATACCTCATATAGTTGGAATCATACAATATTTGTCTTTCTGTGACTAGCTTATTTCATTTAGCACAATTTTATCAAGGTTCACCCATGTTGTAGCAGATTTCAGAATTTTCTTCCTTTTTAAGGCTAATATTCTACTGTATGTGTATACCAAGTTTTGCTTATCCATTCATCTGTCAATGGACATGTGGGTTGCTTCCATATTTTTAGCTGTTGTGAATAATGCTGCTATAACACGGGTGTTCATATATATTTTGGAGACAGTGCTTTCAGTTCTTTTTTGGTATATACCCAGAAGTGGAATTGCTGGGTCACATGGTGTTTCTATTTTAAACTTTTGGTGGAACCTCCATACTTTTTTCCATAGTAAAAAAAGAAGTTTTTCCCACCAACAGTAAACAAGCAATTTTTCTACATCCTCACCAACCTTGTTGTTTTCTGGTGTTTTGATAATAGCTATCCCAGTGGGTGTGAGGTGGTATCCCATTGTAGTTTTGACTTGCATTTCCCTAATGATTAGTGATGTTGAGCATCTTTTTATGTGCTTATTGGCCATTAATGTATCTTCTTTGGAGAAATGTCTGTTCAAGTCCTTTGCCAATTTTTGAGTCGGACTTTTTTTGCTGTTGTTGTTGAGTTTTAGGAGTTCCCTGTATATTCTGGATATTAATCCCTTTTCAGATATATGATTTTCAAATATTTTCTCCCATTCCGTGGGTTGCCTTTTTATTCTACAGATAGTGTCTTTTGATATACAGAATTTAAAATTTTTTATTAAGTTCAGTTTGTCTATTTTTTTCTTCTGTTACCTGTGCTTTTGGTGTCATGTCAAGAAATCATTGCCAAATCCAATATCATGAAGTTTTTATCCTGTGTTTTCTAATGCTTTAAGTCTTAAATTTAGGTCCTTGATCCATTTTGAGTTAATTTTTGTATATGGTGTTAGGTAAGTTCAACTTCATTATTTTGCATATGGGTATCCAGTTTTCCAAGCATCATTTATTGAAAAGACTGTCCTTTCCCCATTGAATGGTCTTGGCACCCTTCTCAAAAATCATCTGACCATATATGTGAGGATTTATTTCTGGGTTCACTATTCTGTTCTGTTGGTCTATTATGTCTGCATTTTGCCAATATCACACTGTTTTGATTACTGTAACTTTGTAGTAAGTTTTGAAATCAGGAAGTGTGATTCCTCCAGTTTTGTTCTTCTTTTTCAGGGATGTTTTAGTTATTCAGGGTCCCTTGAGACTCCATGTAAATTTTAAGATGGGTTTTTCTGTTTCTACAGAAAATGTCATTGGGATTTTGACAGGGTTACATTGAATCTGTAGATTGCTTTGGCTAATATTGACATTTTAACAATATTAAGTCTTCCAATCCATGAACTTAGGATGTCTTAGTTCGCTTATATTTTAAAATGTTGAAATTCAGATTTTCTATACATCTATTTTATTTATTTATTTTTTTGCGGTACGTGGGCCTCTCACTGTTGCGGCCTTTTCCGTTGCAAAGCAGCTCTGGGCTCACAGGCTCAGCGGCTATGGCTCACGGGCCCAGCCGCTCCGCGGCATGTGGGATCTTCGCGGACCAGGGCGCAAACCCATGTCCACTGCATTGGCAGGCGGATTCTTAACCACTGCGCCACCAGGGAAGCCCCCGCTACTGCTTTATTTCTTAACTGTTGTATGCTAGAACACTTCAAATACTTAACGTTATTTTTATTCACTCACACTTTTAAAATAGTTTGTCTGTTCTCTGTATCTGCTAGTTTCATGAATTCATGACTGCATTTGCTGTTGCCTTTGTTTGACTGCCCTAACTTTCTCCTCTTGCCTCAGCCCTTCCTCATCAGATTGACTCATACTCACCTTGCATAGCTTAGTTCTAGGGGTTACTTTCTTAAGGAAACCTTCCTGTAACTGCTGCTTCTGGATTTGGAGTGCATTTTTTATTTTCTCACAGCAATATGTGTGTATCTCCAGAAGAGTCTTATCTGTTAGGATTGTAAGTAATTGTTTTCTTATCTATCCATCTTTTCCAGTACACTCTTGAGTTCTTTTAGGGTGGGGAGTAAGCCTTCTGTGTCTGTCATCAGTAACTAACATACTGAATGAGTGAGGTTTAAAAACTCAATAGAGCAACTGTAGTTAGTTTTGAAGCCTTCATTGCCTTCCCACAAATGTGTGGGGGATCAAGCCTAATCATGGGATGAAAATTAGTTCACATATTGTTTTAACCCATGTTTCCAATTCAGTTCTAAAAGTTTTTTTCACCAGTTTTTTCATCTTTTAAAGTTCAAGAAGTATGTTGTCAATGTTGCAAGCACATTTTAATGCCTTGCCTCTAGTTGTCTAGGGTTTTAAACTTTTAGTTCTGTGTTAACCTGTTTATACTCTACTGAGAGTGGATCTCCTCTCGGCACAATTTGTGATTAAGTCATTTCATGATTTTTGTTTGATTTATTTGTCTGGCCCACTGGAGTGTAAGCTTCATGAAGGCTGGGATCATATCTCTTTTGTTAAGCATTTTATCCCCAGCGTTAGTATCATATATCCATATATTGTGATACGTCAGTGAGTTTTTGTAGCTCTCAAATGCATGTGACCGTAGCTCGCTTGGATTGAAAGTAAAGACCTTGTCACGTTTTTAGCAGACCAGATCCCATTTTCTAGGGGAAAAGGAATCCGGTGATGATAATGTGGTTTGCCCATAAAAGCAGATCTGCTGGGGGAATGAGGGTTGAGGATATGGGAAGAATTGGATGGGGGAATTACAAATCTATATCTATTAGTAGTAAGGAAAGGGACGATTCATATTTGAACCAAAACAAATAGATATCTTAGTCTAGATAATGATGAAATAAAACTGACAATGTTTAAAACTAAAAAGCAATGATATCAGCAGTTCAGAATCCCAACAAGATCAAGGAAAAATTGATGAAGCAATGAAACAAATCATCTGTTCTGAAAGTTCAGGGATTGCCAAGTGTCCTAATGTAGGCATGTCCAATGGTAGAACACTGAATTAGAGTCCTAAGAAAACCCTGGTGATAGGAGTTTTTAAATATATGTAAACAAATTTTAGAAACATATTATTATTCACTTGATAGATTACTTACATAAGCCACCCTTAGTACATAAAAATGAAAGTGTATGGGATTGTACATTTACCCGTAATAAAACGGGTAAATGTACAATCCAGCATATTTGGATTTGTTCAAGGTCCATAGGAGGATGGGGCTTATCATGGGTGCATTGATGTTCTGCTGTATGATTGTGGGTAGGGTCAAGACCGTCTGACATGCCATCCTGAAAGATTTTTGCCTGCATAAATGTCATCAAAGC
The DNA here is from genome assembly GCF_003676395.1 of Aethalodelphis obliquidens. Classification (NCBI taxonomy): domain Eukaryota; kingdom Metazoa; phylum Chordata; class Mammalia; order Artiodactyla; family Delphinidae; genus Aethalodelphis; species Aethalodelphis obliquidens. The sequence goes on from NW_020837956.1 coordinate 37,485,289, forward strand.
AGTGTGTAGCACCAACGGCAAATCACAAAAAAATTACTTTAGAATTAAACAGAGTTGTGTTTAAGCCATATCCATATAAGTACTAGGTTTCAGTTTGTAGTGTAAATTAAATGGCAAATTTTAAAAGATTTAAAGTTGAATTATTTTTGAATATACAGAATATTTGGCTTAACGTTACATGCCTATTAATTTAAAACATTTTTTGTATTCCTTAAAGGGCGATTACTGAGAGCCAATCAGATAAGTTTCAACTGGGACAGGCTTGCTAGCTGGATCAACCTTACTGAGCAGTGGCCATACCGAACTTCATGGCTCATATTATATTTGGAAGAGACTGAAGGTATTCCAGATCAAATGACATTGAAAACCATCTATGAAAGGTACTTTATCTGACCTCTTTATATTTAAGTTTACCTTAGACTGAGTTGACTTTTCAGAAGAAAGTTAATGCATATAAAGCAAAATGAATACAAAATGTAGAAAATGTAGAGTTCTGGGTTCAACTAATCATTCTCATTAATTCCATTATAATTTGGAGTTGTATTAGCACAGGTATATATCCCATTATGGAAAATTTACAGACTTATTTGTCTATATTCTTCCTATTTCAGTGTAACCTATATGATGAAAAATGTTTCATAGTCCTGTTAGCTCGATGTTATTTGTATATACAAAATGAAAACCTTAAAACATTATTATTTATTTCTATTTTATTTTTTATTCTAAGTGTCTTTATAGAAATATTAAGGAGGTTACATTTTCCAAATCATTAGTGCAGGTATATTCACAGCTTTATATCTGGAGGATTTGAGGAACTGTGAATACTGGCTGGAAAACATTCTTTGCATTAAACAATAAAGGATTTATAAAATATATGAACAATTTATTGTTCTTTTATAGAACAATAAGTTGTTCTATAAAACAATAAAAAGAACTATTTTTCTTTTATAGTCAGTCATTTGAAGTACTTTTTTTTTTTTTTCACGGTACGTGGGCCCCTCACTGTTGTGTGGCCTTTCCCATTGCGGAGCACAGGCTCCGGATGCGCAGGCTCAGCGGCCATGGCTCATGGGCCCAGCCGCTCCGCGGCATGTGGGATCTTCCCAGACCGGGGCACAAACCCGTGTCCCCTGCATCGGCAGGTGGACTCTCAACCACTGCGCCACCAGGGAAGCCCCTGAAGTACTTTTTAAATTTACTTCTGGTAAAGAAATTGATTAATTTTTTCTGGAAAGCCATACAGTTAATGCTCAGTGAAATGTCAAACATGTCAAGTTTTAAGAGTTTGACTTTCTTGTCAAATAAACAAATAAAATTATAATCCCTTTTGTTTACCAGAATACTTAATACCTTCAAAGTTTTCAGTTACAACTCTAAATAAAAATACCTCTTAGAAAAAGTATAATACAAGGGAACTATACAATTGTATAAAACTTGGTATAATTGAGACTACTCTTTTGAACATGTAAGTGAAATATTAAATCTAACGAACCATTCAGTGTAGAGTTTATACATCAGAACTTTTAAGATACCAAGTAATTTTTCTTAGAGTATTGTCAGCATGTGGTTTTCATTATTTTCCAATCCCCAGTTTTCATGTACATATTTTATCTAATATTGTCTAGGTGAATAACTGATTCTAGAATATAGAGGCTGGTTGTAGTATCAAGTCTACAGACTTGAGCTCTTGTAGGTTTTGCTGTTTAATTTGTGCTAAATTAAACAGATTGAATTCTGTGAGCTGTGTCAAGTAGGTGCTCTCGTAGATGGCAGCGAAACACAGCTACCATGGGTCTGTGGAGCAGTGTCACTGATTGCATCTGCTCTTTGATGTTTTAGAAATCATCTTTTTATTATAAGATACATGACTGTTTTTTCCCTTGGTTGTGCAGTAAAATATTATTTCATGAATAAACGTTTGCATCATAGCATAGGTGCTGTATAATAATGAATGTTTGCTAGATGAGCACAGTTTTTGGTTTGATACACATAGGACTCAAGTCAGTCTCTTCACCTTCCTTTAATTGAATATAATGCTTAGAAGTTTATTGTGTCTCAGGAGTCCGGGAACATTGCTCAATTTCTCACATGTTAAGGACAGTGTGCCTAGGGTTCCCAGCACTGGGCTCTCTGCATGTTCTGTGAAGAGAGTGAGTAATTGGTGAAAGAAGGTCTGTGTCCTCAGGAAATAGAAGCAGGAGAGATGTGAAAATAAACAAAAAGTTTTTAAAGCTCTCAAAAAAATTCATAATTGAGTTCACTCAAAAAAAAATCTAAGCGTCTGCTACTTGGGGGCCCTGGTCCTGATGCTGGAGGAAGGCGACCAGGCAAATATATGTTTACTTTTTGATCCTATAATCTCATGTGTAGAAATTTAAACACACACCTCCACAGTTATAAAACTGGTTGTACAGGGTTGTTTATTGTGACCTTATCTGTAGCAGCATAATTTAAATGCACATTTATGGGAACATTGCTTGGATAAATTATGGCACAGCTTCCATAATAGAGTGCCTCGTAGCTGTAGAAAATGAGAAAAAGCTATGATTTGATATGGTGAAAATTTCAGGGTATATTAGTAAGTGAAAAATGCAAAAGAGTATATAACATGTTTCTGTTTGTATAAGGAAGAAGGGGGAATAAGTACGTCTGTATATACATATGTAAGTATATATTATTTTTCATGAAAATATAAAACAAACCCATGGGAAGGGTAAGCCAGAAACTAATAAAAATGTTTACCTAAAGAGGATGCTTACTTAGATGGGGAATGAGATGTCTCTGAATGTATATTTTTATGTAGTTTGCCTTTTGTATCATAATCGAGAAACAAAAAGGATGGGAAAAGCAAACCCTAATATTGAATACAAACAGAAAGAGATGATCCTAATGGTACATGAAATTGAAAATATAACCACACAGAAAAAAATTAATTCAAACACCTTTGAACTCAGTTCTCTGATTCTTTATTCTTAGTATAATATACTGAAGACAAAATTAACTGCAAAGAAATCTTGAGCTTAGTAGGTTTGTTGCTGATAATAGTATTGGTATTATACTCCTGAAATCCTTTTGAATGTATCATAGGACAGAGTAAAAAATGAATTAATAGATATTTTTGGAAGCCGGTGTTCTCCCTGTGGGAGAAGGGATATACAAATATTGAATCGAAGAAATTAGGAGGAGCACTATGGTAGTAGACTGGATTTGGAGATATTAAATATTAACTCATAATTTAAAATGAGGTTTCCTCTAGTTTTGCCCACCAAAAGGGAGCAAAAATACCCCCAAATTGTGAGCGCATCTGGTGCCTAGATCGTGGTTTCTGATTGGGACTCCTTGGAGAAATGGCTGATTCCAGGTCTAAGGCAGGGAAAGCTCAGGGGGAGCCTGCATTGTTGTGCCAGAAATCAAGGAAGGAGAATGTTCAAAGACAGTGAGGTCTGCACAGAAGGGCACAGGACTTAGCTTGAAGGAGCACCTTTCAAGCACCTTGGGCCCATTTGAGAATCACAAAGAAAAATGATGGTAATGGATTATAACATATCAACAAAAGAAATCCAATGAGTCCATAGTAATACTTAGAAGAGAGGAAAAAGGAATAATTCTTTGTTTTAAGAGACTGCCAGCAGATAAGTGTAGAAGGAATGAATGAAGTAGAAAAATTATCATTTTTTTAAATCCCGTGTGATAATTGATTCAAGCAAGGATCATCGGTGGTTGCAGAAACCACTGGAGGAAAGTTGTTGGGGAACACAGGAGGCGTACATGGTCTCAAAATATCACCCCCAGGTTACATATAATTACAGCGAAGACACGTGCTTGCAGTGGCGATATCTGGCTGTCATCGCATTTTTAATCAAACAGTCAAGCCTGGCATCATTAATGGGGTGCATAGCATCATAGGCCACTAGATAAAATGTGGTAGAAGGTACCACATCACCTTTCTGGTACCGTTGCCAGCCGTGTTGTACTATGATTCTAATTCTGAGGAAGCAGCCAGATGAATCTGGAATGTGGAACATTCTACAAGACAACTGGCTTGAATTCCATATTGGTGACTGGGGAGACTGAAGAGATAGGTCCCACAGCCAAAATGCAGTGTGTGAGCTGTGATAGGGATCTGTATCAGAAGAAAAGCAGGTCACTGAAGGGCATTTTGCGGGCAATTGGTAAGGAAGAATTTTTGAATTAATGTTAATTTCCTTAGGCATGGTAAGGGTGTTTGGGGGAGGTTCATGCTGAAGTATTGAAGTGTGAAATACACTTTCAGATGGTTTGGCAAAAGGAAAGTGTATGTATGTGTGTGTAGATACGCACATGTCTGTAAGTATACCTGTGTATATATTATGTGGATGTGTATACATGTACCTATATATGGGGAGGAGGGAGATAGCAGGTGTATTGTGACATGATGTTGACAATTTGTGAATCTAGGTGAGGTGTGTTTGGGAGTTGGTTGTCCTGTTCTTTCACCTTCTCTGTGACTTAAAAAGACATTTTAACGCAGTGGGAAAGCACAGTAAATAGTTAAAATATAGGACGATAAATGCTATAATTTGAACAAATAAAAAGAGAGGAGGGATACAAACATGAAGTACCTGGTTCTTATTAAGAAATTTTCCTCTTCCCATTACTTTTGTTCTCCATAGTGATAGTTCAGTAAATATTTGTTGCTTTGTTAAGATTTTTACTTAAGGACATAGTTTACATTAAATGATTCCAAGAACTGTATTCCTTAGTACACTTATGTGGTTTTAGTAACCTTTACACACATGCCACGTGTAATTGAAGATCATTGTGTATATATACATAGCTCTATTGAAAGCTTTTAAAAAAAAAACCTACCATTTTGTTTCATGGTGGCAGGATGAATCACAAACCACACTTGATTGATTGATTGATTCTAATGTTAGAATCAGCTGGTACCTCTAAAAGGCATGGAGCAAGTGGATGCAGACGGTGCAGCGTTCATTAGTATTTTAAGACCTGCAATCCACAAATGCCAAGAAGTCAAGTTAGCCAGTTCTGTTCCTGTAGGAAGTAAGATGGACAGTCCATCAGTGAGGTCAAGTATGATCAGAATCTGCAACTCTTGGGTTAATGAGCTATTCAAGTGAAAAATCACATATATTTTAAAAAATTTTTTTAAATGCACAGTGTCTAATTTCTTTGCAGAAAATTTATCTTATTTCTTCTGCATGTTGTCAAACTATATAGAAAATATTGAGCATGTTTTTATGAAAATGAGCTTTTAACTTATCATTGGCAGTAATTTAAATTAGAAAGTCATGGTTTTGTAGTTTTCTAGTTACTTTTTTGCTGGGATAGTCGCTGGGAGACAAAAGATATAAAAAGGATGAAGAGTATTTCAGTCTCATTTTATTTTATTTTATTTTTTTTGCGATACGCGGGCCTCTCACCGTTGTGGCCTCTCCCGTTGCGGAGCACAGGCTCTGGACGCGCAGGCTCAGCAGCCATGGCTCACGGGCCCAGCCGCTCTGTGGGATCTTCCCAGACCGGGGCACAAACCCGTGTCCCCTGCATCGGCAGGCGGACTCTCAACCACTGCTCCACCAGGGAAGCCCTCAGTCTCATTTTAGATATTATCATTTGAATAAAACATGCCTTCCTGAAATCTTGTCTCTTTTCTTAAAGAAACCAAGATGAGTAGGTGTGAGACCTAATGGCTTCCCTTGATTTTTGTTTATCCATTCTAGTTAATTTTCTTCATTTAATGTGTATTTAGTGTGAGTTTTTACTATGGGTCAGGGCTTAGATTGTTGTCCTTTGTGCTTTCATGTGTTCCAGGGGCTGGCTGAGCAGGTGGGGTACATAGAGAGACAACTATACAAAGCATCTTAGGCCCTCGAGCAACTTACACACATATCTACACACACATACATACACTTTCCTTTTGCCAAACCATCCAAAAGTGTTTTTCACACCTAAATACTTCAGCGTGAATCTCCCCAAAACACCATTACCCGCCCCCCCACACACACCCTTTTTTTTTTCCTAGACCATTAGAGGGTGTATTACATACAACATATCTTTTGTCCCTAAATACTCAAGTGTTGAGAAACTTATATTCTGATTGAAGGTAAAACATACATATTTGAAACGACTGGAGGAAAGTAAAAATGTGATGGCTCAAACAGCCAATTAACAGGTTTTTATCAATGTCAGGCTAAAACATTGCCTTCTGGATGATAGAAAACTTTTCAGGCTAAAACTACTGTTATTTGCTAATAGGCAATTACTTGACCTTTTAAAACTTTCACCCTAATTTCTAGCATTTGAGCCTCAAGCTTATATGACTTCCTAATATTCAAGGAAACTTTGAAAAATTTATATTTTTAAATAATTAAAATATATCTTACAGACAAAAGAGAATGTATCACCTGTAGTTTAAAGATAATAGTAATTTTTCACCCTGTTCATTAATATATCAGTAGAACATTTGTCAAAGAAATGCTTTTGGGGGGGTATTTTTAATCATATAATAAAAATAGCTTGGAGTAAATTTTTGTAGGGGGAATATTTTATTTTGTTCAAATAAATATAGATTGTTATATATTGGAGGTATAATGAGGTAATGGGAACTTTGTTTTACCATTAAGTTAATTTCTTATTTTGGACTTCAGCTCTTGGTGGGCCTGCCATCCATGAATGGGTTGGATTCAGGGTGATTTTGAGATGCCTTTTTTTTTTTAAAGAAATAATTGTGTCCTATATACCTGCAAATACTTATAAAGACTGCTTTGTCGGTAGTCTAAGGAAGAGAAAAAAGACAATGTAATAAGAATCTGAGAATTCATAAGGAATTGACAAAGTAATTTAAGATGATTTCTTAATGAAAAACTATAGGAAGCCAATTTGATCAACATTGAAAAATCATATATTGGAATATGTTAGAATAACTTAGATGACTGTTTCTAGTTAACCATAGTTGAGTTCTCTGATGCTATTGCTTGTCATTTGAATAATAAAAAGTGTTATTTACAACAGACAAAAAGCAGCAGTATATAATTGATATTCATTTATTTTATTAAAGAAATCTGATTTGGTGAAAACAATCAGAAAATAGTATTTTTAACACTAGTAGTAAAATTTTTTTAATCCATAAAAAGCCTCATTTATTTTTATAGCAATTTGATGACACATCTGCTTGATATATTCAGCTGAAAAAGAAAATGTTGGTTCTTGGTGTTTGGTAAAATTGCTTTGTTAAATTATTTTCTAAATTGTTCAACTTTTAACAAATGACATTTGATACTAACACTGGAAAGCAATTTCAGCTAATTAAGTAGATCCCTCTGTAAACCATTGGAACATTAAGATGACATACTGTTCATTCAAGATTATTTTAATTGGTACAATTATTGTAATTTTCTGGCAATTATGTGTTGAGCTAAAAGCTTTTGTCTAGATCATTTGAGGGCTTTTTTTGTTAACATACATTTAGTAAGAAGAAAGGGAGTAAAATAAAAACTGTAGATAAAGATTTTCTGTCTACTTTTATTACAGAGTTTTAGACACCATTGAGATATTTTAGTATAAAACTTTGATATTTTTCAGTTCGCATTTTAAGCAATGATAGAGGTTTTTAAAAGATCAATTTAAATAGTTTTCATGAAGATAATATTTCAAATTTCTGTTTTGACACTGCTCAACCAGCCTTTTACTTAGGATGATGTGGTCAGAATTAGTTTTGTGATAAGGATAATGCCTTACCAAACAATACTTTGTTTTGGTCCTTTATTTTGATATTTTAAAAACAATTTAATAAGTTTTGAGGAAACCTCAGAATCATAGCCATTTTCTTTTTGCGGAAATATCTACTACTTGCTGACTAGACACTGCAGACATCTAGTTTGTAGCATTTATCCTAAATTCAGTATCTTTAAATTATTCAAGTAGCAGTATTTCTGTACTTAGGATGTTTTTCATAATAAAACATCGTATCGTCTGATATTCCTTCCTGATACTCACCCGAAGTTTTCATAAGCTTAGTTTTATCACTTCTAGTTATCTCATGCCTCTGTTTAGCTCTCACTCACCGCCTTCCTCTTTCCTTGAAGTTCTGGGTGATTACTGGTACCCCTCCCTACCCCATTGTGTGGCCCAGATTATGCACAGGCTTGTTTCTTTTGCATGTGGACTTAAGTTATAAATTTGAATAGCATAAAAAAATTGGACAGTAGTTTAGATTTGCGAAGAAGTCTTATCTCCTTTGTAGCACAAAGTACATTCTTTGTACTGATGATTTTTTCTTAATTTAGGTTTTGAGATACTATAAATATTTATTCCCAGTACTGTTTTATGTATGCTCTTTTAGTGTTTTTTATATATAGTTGAGAATCTTAATGAAATTCTATCTTCTTGACATGATGTGTCTTCTCTGTAGGTGTTGGTGTTGTCATCATTCCACCATTATTAAATTACTGTCTTGTGTATAGTTATTATTTCCATTTTTTTCCCCCAAAACACTCTTGCCCTTAATGTATATATAATGTAAATACTTTATTCAGGGGTTCAATACTTTATCAATATCTTTATCTTTAAAAAAAAAAAAACCTGATTGAATTTTTTGCAAAATCATGAAATAATTCTCCATATAGGAAAGGAAACTAAGCAGGTTTGTGCTGAAAAAAATGAAATATAATCTAAAATAGAAATCATATTTTAACTGGATAAAATAAATAACAGTATATTTGCTAGGTTTAATGTGAAGATTGAGTCTTCAAACCATGAACAAAGATGCCGTAAACAAATGTAATGTTGACAGTTAAACATGCATTTCTTATTATGCATTGTTTATTTTTATTCATTGTCTTTGTGGAAATTGATTGGAAAATTCAGGTTCCTAAAGATAAATAAAGGTGAAGGGCAGAATTTTTTAGTTTACTTCGATATACCTGCAAATCATGCCTGTTTGTTTGTTCAGAGAAAAAAAAGAAGCATGAAAACTAGACATGTTTGACTGTTTTTTGAGTTTATCTATTTATATATTTTGCTACTTCTTTATTGTTGCTACCAGACTTGTAGCAACATCCAAACATATGAGAGAGATTAATGGGAGAAAGCTTAGAATTCATTCATTTATTCAGGAAATAGTTATTGAGCACCCATTATGAACCAGGCACCATTGTAGGAGCCTGGATATGTCCATGACCAATACAGACACAGATCCCTAAGCTGAGGAGCTTATTACTCTATCAGGGAGGTATGAGTGATAAACAGTCTCTGTAACACACACCTCTACAGCATGTTAAGAGGTGACAAGTGCTATGGAAAAAATAAAAAGCAGAGTTAGGGGGAGGAAGAGTGGTGCAGGGTCCAGACTGCTCAAGAGGCTCAGGGGAGGCCTCCTTGAGGAGAGAAATATTGACCAGAGACTTGAAGGAGGAGAGAGAGAATTAGCCACGTAGGTATCTAGGGAAAGCGTTTCTAGGCAGAGGGAACAGTTTGGACAAAGGGCCTAAGGCTGGAGAGTGCCTGGGTTGTTTGGGGAACAGCAACAACAAGGGATCTGGTGTGGCTGGAGGGAATTCTGTAGGGGGAAGCGGGGGAGATGAGGTCGGGGAGGTCAGGGGGTGCGGGTCACCGACAGCTTTTAGGAGGAACATTGTAAGGACTTTGGCTTTTACTCTGAGTAAAATGGAGATCCACTGCAGGGCCTTGAAAAAATTGTACACGTACCCGGAATGCTCTAAGGTGCCTGTTATTTGGTCATATCAGTGTAACTTGGAACCGACTTAGGGAACCCTGTTGACCTAAGGGAGTGTATTTTCAGAATCCTGTGCTGGGAAGAAGATAACAGTGAAACTGGGTAGAAAAATTAGGGTAAATGGAAAGTTGTGGAGAAAGTAGGTGGCAGTCGCACAGTAAAGATGAAATGAGCAGTAGAGAATGGTCCATGGTGGCACTCCACGAATATGAGAGAGATGAGAAATGAGTAACATCATCTATAGTCTTGTTGCAGTGTCCTGATAGAAAACTCATTAGTTACTCTAAACATCTGCAAGAATTTATATGACTTCCCTGCCTGTTTCTTCTGCTGTAATAGTTTCATGTTTCTTAAGATCATTTATTCTTTATTTTCTGATAAAACGATGGATTTATAAGCGTAATTTTTGGGTCAATGTTTTCACCTGCCTCTTTCCTTTGGAATTGCCAACTGCATGCCCTGTCCCGCCCCCCTACCCCTCACATCTAAACCCCAGCTTGAGAGTGAAAGGTGCTTCCCGCTGCATTGAAAACTGATAGGTGTACAGCGCACCTTGCTTGTAGAGTAGTATTGAATTTGATGTATGAGTAGTGTAAGATGGAAGTGGTGGTCATTTCAGTATCAAATTGGGTTCTAAGGATAATGAGAAATAGTTGGTCAGAATTCTAAATACAGGAATCAGGTTTATCTGGAACTCCAAACGATCTTAGCATGGATTTCCGGCCCCTCCTCATGCCTTCTCCCTCTTGCCTTTTACCTTTCCACCTGTATTTATCTCTGGCCCATCCTCCCCTCTCCCACCTTATTCTGGTCTCACCTTAAATGTCACTACCTCGGGAAGCCTTTTGTATCCAGGCATATCCCAGTCTCCAAGATTTTATTAGATGTGTTCATTATACACTGGTATGTTACTTCATGATACTTCCCATAGTTACCTTTTATAAATATTTGCATTGCTGTTTCTTTAATATTTGTTTCCTGAACTAGACTCTTAACTCCACGAAATGTAACTTCCTTAAACCTTTCTGAATTCCTTGTTTCTAGACATTCTTGGCATAGAGTAGGCAGTAGTGGGTATTTCTGAAAGAATAAAGAAATATGATGATGACATTTGCATTGAGGAAGGCATGGATTTGGGGAAGGTGGTAAATGAGAAGCCACATTTTATCTTGAAAAAAATAACTGTCCATACAGACGTGTCCTTCTTTGGTTCTAAACATGGGTAAACATTTTCCTTTGTCATTAATACCAGTAGATCCCTGGGCAAGGCACATAGAACGTTTTCAGAACACAAAGGTTGAATGGTGACTACATATTTCAGCTGATACCTAGTAGATTCTGCGTTTTGTCAGGTGATAGTAGAATCAAAGCAGTGTTTTCCTAGGCATTTCCCTGTAACGGTGAGTTCAGCTGCGTTTGGAAGGTTTCTTACATTCGTAATGATTTTATGAATGGCCCGATTTGGAGTTGCTTCCTATGGGCACACTTTGAGACAGGTTCCTCCCACTTTAGTTTCTATTTACAGGCTGTTGTCAGTATTGTTTAAAAAGGCCCTTTGACTTAGCTGGACTCTGTTTTTGTTATGCTAAACATTTTGATTGTGTTCATTCATTAACCGAATGTTTATAGAGTTTATTACGTGCCGGCACATGCTAATAAAAGCAGTAACTAGTATTACTTGAGCCCTCAATATATGCCACACATTGGATTTGCCTAGATTATTTCATTTAATACTCATAACTCTGGGAGGCAGAGAGAGCGGGCATTACCTAAGTTCATACGGCCATAGCTGTTGGAGCTTCCCCAGCCCCATTTCTGGAAGCCAGGAGGCTGTCTGTGACTACGGAGCTAGGCAGTGGGTCTGAGATATTAGAAATGCAGAACTAAACTAATTTTATTATTTTCAGATATAATTTATTCATTTTCAAGTGAATATTTAGAATCATTTATTGTGTATCAATGGGAATGTTGTAGCAAATACACATTTTTTTAGAGGATGGAATTTATCTTTTCCATTAAAAAAATGCAAACTTCTTAGCAACTTATGTAAAACCCCAGATCAGTGCTTCATTCAGTTCTGATTGTGTCTACCAACTGCAGTAGGTTTTGTACGGAAAACTGAAAAAAATAAAATCAGTTGTGATATTTAGCACTTAAACAGCTGGTACATCTGTGTGTTTAAGCCTTTATACCATTTTTATGTCTGCTAAGTGTCTGTAATTTTTTTCTTGATAGCGTTTTCAATAGCTTTTCTTTTGTTTTCAATAGGGTAAAATTGATTTTTTAAATATTTTCTCATTTACACTCATAATGCCATTTTCAGTATTTTATACTAATATAGAACAAAAAAGGAATTTTTTAAAACTAATTTATTTATTTTTGGCTGCGTTGGGTCTTTATTCTTGCGCGCAGGCTTTCTTTAGTTGCTGTGAGTGGGGACTACTTGTTGCGGTGCGTGGGCTTCTGATTGTGGTGGCTTCTCTTGTTGCGGAGCACGGGCTCTAGGAGCACAGGCTTCAGTAGTTGTGGCACGCGGGCTCAGTAGTTGTGGCTCGCGGGCTCTAGAGCGCAGGCTCAGTAGTTGCAGCGCACGGGTTTAGTTGCTCCACGTCATATGGGATGTTCCCAGACCAGGGCTCGAACCTGTGTCCCCTGCACTGTCAGGCAGATTCTTAACCACTGAGCCACTAGGGAAGCCCAAAGAAGGAATTTTAAATGTTTCAAAGTTGTGTGTTTCTAACTTTAACATGAAAAACTAAAATATATTAACTAAGAAGACTATTTGAAAACAGTATTAAAAAATCAGTTTTTCTAAATATGTTTTAATATGTAAAATAAAAAATATCATTATGCAGGTTTATAGTTTATTTTATAATACAATAAGAATATTATGCATATTTACATTAAAAAACGAATATGATTATTGAAGGATTCAAATTTGTCCAAAAAGTTAAATATACCATTAGAGATCAGGTAGAGATCAGTATTTTCCCTGAAATTATTTTTTTTCAACAGAGGTTTGTGATTTCAGAATTTCAAATGAAAATACTTTTAAGACTCTTCAAAATTTGAGAATAAGCAAAGGTAATGTATAATAAAAATGCCAGCTAATTGAAGTGCTAAGGTAATGGTGAGATGCTTATGTAAAACCACGAAGCACATGACCTCTGTTTGCAATGTCCAAAAAGTCCACGAGGGGGGAGTATTTCACCAGAAACATTGTTAGCACGGTCGGCCAAGAAATAAGAGTGAATGCGTTTTGCTTTCCCTTTTCCATGGCAGAAAAACAAGAAAAACACTGAGTTTAATGAACATTTTAAACTGTCTAAGGTTCAACTTTCACTCCTGTTATTTAAAGAATGGCTTCACAGGAGTTTTGTAAGCACTGAGAATCATGATCATAAACGAATGGTTATCTGATCATATGGTATAGTTTTTATTAAGTTTAGTGTAGTACTTTTTTCTCCTAAAATTCTTTTAAAGTTACTATTGGGCAAAGGGATATGAAGAACAAGGAGTTTTTTTTAATTGATCTGCTTACAAATTTATGTTTATATATTAAAATACTAAATCCTAAACATGGTAGATCTTGGGTTCCATGCTGATTAAACGTTAAAGCTTTAAGATAACTCATATAATAAAAGTTTTGCTTTAATCTTGAGCATATTTATAGGCAGACTCTGAGTTCAGAGCCTCCATTCCCTGATTGTGATTCAGAATTTTACTGCAAAACATTTGTGCCCTGTATATGATTAGCGTAACACTTCTTACGATTTCTTAAAGGCAGCAATAACATGAACATCTCTTATTGCTTGCTAGCACCTCACGATGTTATTAGTGTTCCTCAAACAGCTATGAAAATTGGATCTTATTTACTTTTGTCAGAATATTTTAAAATGTCATATCATCATATAAACTCTTGATATAAAACTAGGGCTTTGCTTTTTTAATGAGAGAGAACTATTTTCATATTGTCTGTTGTGAAATGTTTTGCCTCAACCTCTTTACTGAAGTTTTCTCTGTTACCTTAGCTTGAAATTACTGTTTTGTCATCTGAATTGCTATCATCTGATCACCTGCATGGGAATACTGGGGTAGGCATCATGCTATAGTACATGGTTTTTCAGGCTTTTTCCCCCCTGGTGGAAACCTTGTTGCAAATTCAATCTTATGTATAAACCCAATAAATAAAGCAGAATGAATATAAATTAATTGATTCAAATTATAACATTTCCTGATAAATTCAGATAGGAAAATGAGCTGTTCTGAAGAATATTAAAATTAAAACGGTGGATGATTGTTGCAGTCCTGTGTTGGATCAAGCATCTATTTGTTTCTATACTTAGTTTTGGTAATGTAACATCAAGATAATTCTAAATCATGAGTAGATGCAAACGTTAACCAACTTTTAAACTTGCTTTGCAATGGTGGGATATTTTCAATTAATCTGATTCAGAAACTTGAAAGTTTAATTGGGGATTTTGTTTCTTAGGTGAATCACTAATATAATTTTACAGTTGCTCACATTTTTTTTTAATAGTCAAAGTGTTGGGTGCTGCTTCTCTGACTGGGTCCTGTCACCTGGGTCACGTCACGAATTATTACTGAGATTTTCTAACTAGCTTTGGCACTCTGTGCTCAGGCACGTAGGGTGGAGTAGTGTACTGGCTTGAGTAATTTTGTTAACGGAAAAGTGCTGGTCTGGATTTTAAAACAATGAAGGAATTTGAATATATACATGAAGATGGAGGAGAAACTTTATTTCCAAGTCTGCAAAAAATTGAAACAAAAAACCAGGATAACTTGCTAACACAGGCTTATATGTTGGTCTTCTTCAGTGTGTTAAAATTTAATGTGTAACAGCATTCTATTTTATTATATTTTAAGGAGTTAAAAACAGGTAAATCATTAATTTAAGAATCGTGAGCCATGTCTGTGGCACTCGGTTTGAACCAGCGCAGGGAGCAGGGTACAGGGTTGTGAATCTGGCCGACGCAGGCTCCAGCTCTGCCCCTTACAGCCAGGCCATGTCAGGCCAGTTGCTTAACTTCTCTGAGCCTCAGGTTCCTCATTTTAAAAACTGAAATAACACCTCATGGAGCGTTGGGAAATTAGATAAACTAGATAAAACATCTGGCTCAAAGAATGGCAAGCAGTAGGTATTCAGCAAATACTGGTTTTTAAAAAAATTTTTCCTTTCAGTTCTTTACAACATTTAAATATCTTTTCTATTAGATTTTATATAAGAAAGGGCTACCTCACACAGAGCATTTTACATAATACACATAAATGAAGGCAGTGCCTTACCAGTATTACGGTTGAGCCTCAGCAGATACTTTCTTCGTTACTTCTCTGGGCTTTCGTGTCTTACCTTCCCTGTTGATCCTTTCTCATCCCTGCAGTTACCAAAAGTACAGTCTTGCAGCCAGTAAAATTATGCTTACGTGTCTCGTGTTTACACTGCGAATCAAGGGAGCTCGGACATGGAAGGGACATCTGTGCGTAGGCCAGAGCTTTCCTTCATCACTTTGAGAGAAAGAGCATTTCCCCACATGGCAGGGGCTTGGGAAGCATCTGGAGGGCCACAGATAGGCCCTCAGAAATCTACCTCAGCCCCTTTGAAATAAGGAAGCTGGAGTCTAGAGAGTTAAATGACTTGTCCCAGATCACACACAGTTAACAAGTGACCCACCCTTTAAATACATTTTTATGCCTTAAAAAGTCTCAGGGCTTTTAATTTTAATTGTCAAACATTACAGCCTTATTCTAAGGAATCTGAGATCATCAAGGCTGGATCTAAGGAAAGTCATTGCAGTAAACACTCTGCTTTTTGTTTCAGAATACAGCCAAGTTGCATTTCATGCAGGCATTGTATTCCTAGAAATCACTGCCTTTATTAAAACTGAATTTAATGGGAAGCATCTAACATGTAAATACACAGTAAGTTTATATAACAGCCTCAGAGAGGGATTTTTGTCCCCCTCAGACTTTGATTATACTACATTTGTTTCCTAGGCAGTTGAACAACCTCATTTCTCTTTGAGTGTAAATGCCTTTGTGTCAAAATGATTCAGCGCCTTTTTTTTTTTTTTTTAAACAAGAATGAGATTTTTGTGGTCATAAAATTTTCCTCCTATTACTTCTACCACCAAAGTTACACCTTGTGCTACCCAGGTGAAGCTCAGCTGAAGCCCAGCTGCAGATATGCAAATTGTGTGTCTAATGGTAGTCTACTGAGTTTGCATATTGAGCACTCTTTTATCCATTAAATTACAGGCCTACATGTTTCCTCATTAGTGTAAAAAAAGTAATCTTGGGCCCTCATGTTTTTGCCAAATAGATCTCCGTGGAAATGAACACCCTCAATGGGAAACAGTTTTTTAAAAATGTAGAGTAAGCTCTTCTAGTAAGTAAAAGAGTAACATTGTTTAGCTCTGCCAGTGATCCCTGTGGCAACCTGGACAAGTGTTTTTATGGTTTGCAGTAGTTACCAACCCTAATTAGATCACCCTTGAGCATACAAGTCACACATATCAAATATCAGACATCAGAAACAAACGAGCAAGCCTGAAGGTTGGCATGATTACATACCCAGTGTGCCACTTGTGCAAGTGCTTTGTCTGTTGTTTCCTAGTGCGCTTACTGAATAGGGTGCCTATAAAATGCAGCATTACTTTTGTGACTTTAAAGAGTGAGCAAACCTGACACTGCGCACTGTTGTCTTGAAAATCAGCTCTGACCACCACGTGGAGATGCCTCTTTGTTTTCTCTGCAACAAGTTCTTTGCTCCATTGACTGTTGCTTTGCACTCAGCACAACCTTCTGCATATGGAGAGTTTTAGCTTTTAATCACTTTAGTAACAGAAGTAATAAAGTAATTCTGTTACTTTAGCTGTATAGCAAGGAAAGTGTCTATTTTTCTGACCCCCTATGCTAACCGTTCTCTCCAACACAATATGAAAGGTGACTCATGGAATCATTTTCAAGGTACTTTTTTCTTTTTTTGGCTGCACCATGCGGATCTTAGTTCCCCTGACCAGTGATTGAACCCATGCCCTCAGCAGTGAAAGCACAGAGTCTTAACCACTGGACCACCAGAGAATTCCTTCAAGGTACTTTTTAGGGGTGATTAAAACTTATGGGATGCAGCACACAGGAAAATTTATAACTATAAATACTTACATTTAAAAAGGAGAAAAATCTTGTATTAATAGCCTAACTTTAACCTTGAGAAACTAGAAAAAGAGAAGCAAATTTTACAAATTTCAAATCTAGCAAAAGGAAGGAAATAATAATGATTAGAGTGGAAATAAATAGAGAATAAAATAACAGTAGTGAGAATTGACGAAACCAAAGCTCTTTGCAAAGATCAACAAAATTGACAAACCTTTCACTAGATTGACAGAAGAAATAAAAGACAGAATTAACTAAAATCAGAAAATATGGATGTTACCACCCACCTTACAAAAATAAAAAGGATTGCAGACTACTCAGTGAATACACAAAAGGCATCTGACAAAATGCAACACCCTTTCGTGATTAAAAAACTGTTAGAAAACTAGGAGTAGAAGGGAATTTACTTAACGTGGTAAAGGGCATTTATGGAAAAACGCATTGCTAACATTCTCGGTGGTGAAAGATTGCAGGCTTCCCCCCTAAAGACAGGAACAAGATAAGGATGCCTGCTGCTATGGGCTGAATGTGTCCCCTGCAAAATTCATATGTTGAAAACCTACCCCCCAGTGTGATGGTACTCAGAGGTGGAACCTTTGGGAGGTAAGTAGGTTTAGGTGAGGTCATGAGGGCTGAGTCCTTATGATGGGATTGGTGTCCTTATAAAAAGAATCAGAGAGCTAACTGCAAGTCAGAGAGGGTTCTCATCAGAACCTGATCATGCTGGCACCCTGATCGCAGACTTTCAGACTCTAAGACCTGTGAGAAATAAATGTTGTTTAAGCCACCAGTCTATGGTATTCTGTTATAGCAGTCTGAGTTGACTAAGTCACCTGCTTTCACCACTGCTCTTCAACATTATACTGGAAGTTCTAGCTAGTACAGTTAGACAAGAAACAGAAATAAGTGGATCCATTTGGAAATGAGGAAGTGCAACTATCTTTAATCACAAATTACATGATGCTGTATGTAGAAAATCCCAAAGAATTTCACAAGAAAGCTACTAGAGCTGATAAATTCAATGTTTCAGGGTACAGATCAACACAAAAATCAGTTGAGTTTCTATACACCTCCAGTGAACAATCTGAAAGGAAATTAAGAAAGCACTTCTATTTACTATAGTGCCAAATAGAATAAAATATCCAGGAATAAATTTAACCAATGAGGTAAAGAATTGTACAATGAAAACTACAAAACATTGGTAAATTAAAGAAGTTCTAAATAAATGGAAAGATATCCTATCTTCATGGATAGGAAGACTAAATATTGTCAGTATTACCCAAAGTGATCTACAGATTCAGTGCAATCCCGTTCTAAATTCCAGTAGCCTTTTTTGCAGAAACAGAAACCTGATCCTCAAATTCATATGAAATTGCAAGAGACCCCAAATAGCCAAAACAATCTTGAAAAAGAATAAAGTTGGAGAACTCTTTCTCGATTTTAAAACTTATTACAGAAAGAGAGAAACAAATACCATATGCTAACACATATATGTGGAATCTAAAAATAAATAAATAAATAAAATACGGTTCTGAAGAACCTAGGGGCAGGACAGGAATAAAGGCGCAGAGGTAGAGAATGGACTTGAGGACACGGGGAGGGGGGAAGGGTAAGCTGGGACAAAGTGAAAGAGTGGCATGGAATTATATACACTACCAAATGTAAAATAGCTAGCTAGTGGGAAGCAGCTGCATAGCACAGGGAGATCAGCTCGGTGCTTTGTGAGCACCTAGAGGGGTGGGGTAGGGAGGGTGGGAGGGAGACACAAGAGGGAGGGGATATGGGGATATATGTATGTGTATAGCTGATTCACTTTGTTATAAAGCAGAAACTAACACACCATTGTAAAGCAATTATACTCCAATAAAGATGTTAAAAAAAACCACAAACTACAAAGCTATAGTAATCAAAACACTGTGGCACTGATATAAGGACAGACATAAACCAGTGGAATAGAGTTGAGAGTCAGGAAATAAACCCATACATCTATGGCCAGTTAAGCTTTAATAAGGGTGCCAAGTCCATTCAGTGGGGGAAAGAATAGTCTCTACAAGAAATGGTGCTGGAACAACTAGATTTCCACATGCAAAAGAATGAAGTTGGACCCTTATTTCACACCATGTACAAAAACTAACTGAAATGGATCAATGTACTCTTTCCCAAGCACAAGGGTTGTTTTTCAATATCAGAAAGGGTAATTAAAGTGAAAATTATTTTAAAAGAATAGAGTTCTTTGGGAACAATCCTGTTTTGTGTAGTTTGTTCACTCTACAAATATTTATTACGCAAAAGTCATACGACAGCATTCTGCGCTAAGCACTGGAGATACAGTGGTGAACAAAACCAAACTTGTTCTTAGCTTTAATGGAATTTACCGTCTAGTGGGGGGAGATAGACATTAATAAGATAATTCCACTACTGAATAGTGTAACATTCTAACTGTGATATGTGTATGTAAGAAAGCATATGTGCTATCATGAGGGTTTGTAATAGAGGAGTGCAATGTGGTTTCACGGAAGACTTCCCTGAAGAGGGGGAGCTGAGCTGAGAGACAAAGGATGAGCAGGAATTAACCTGGTTAAGACGGAAGGGGAGAGTGTGGTTAGCTCCAAAGTTGTCTAGGGTTTTTGTCTGCAGATAGTAATGGGCTTAACAATGGATTTCATTTTATCTTTTGTTTCTGACCCGTTTGGCTACAATGCTGAGTGGCTGTTTTCTGTGTGTTCCATCTATCTTCCAGAATCTCCAAGTGTTCTGTGCATAGAGAGTATTTAACAAATGGACACTCACTGATAGAAAGTATTTGAGAGTCTACTGGAAGTTAAATTGTTTCAAAGTAATTCAATTCTGAGGCAGTTAAAAGTTTTCCCTTTTAAAATTTTTAAAGAAAATTTATCTTAATTTTTAATCTCTTATGATTAAATAATGACATTATTAGGCAGCTACTTTTAGACAAAGTAAGGTAAATATGCCTTCTTCATAAATTATGCTCTTAGAACCTATTTATATTTTGATTTAAAATGGAATTTTTTCTGTGTAATTTAAAACCTTATTTTGAATGGAAGAGATATGAATGGCTTATGTAATTTCTGCCAAGGAATTAATACGGACTTTCTCTAAACCACTGTCATTTATAATCAAAATGCTTTTAACTTACATTGATGTTGGCATTAACAAGTACTGCTAGATTGGTAGCATAGAAGGAGATTGCATTTAAACTTACTGGGAGATCACTGATGCCTGAGGTTTTATAATGCCTTCTGTGGGCCATTTAACTGCTGGCAACTTTAATTCACATGATTCATAATACTGGAAATTTAAATTCACTCCTAATTGAAAAGTGAAGTTGCTTAAATTCTTTAAATACTAACCTTTGGAAAAATATCTGAAAAATAAAGGCACATATGATTTTGGTGGCCTACTGCCAAAAGATTATCATTTACATAAATATCTCTTTCAGTAGAAGAGTTTAATGTATTGAGCTCAAAAGGTTAGAATAGAGACTTCAATCTGGAAACCAGCAGCAGACTGTTGGCTTGTGAACAGCAGTATTGTTCATCGTATTGAGAACACTGTTCACATTCAAGCTTAAGCAGAGCTGGCATTAAAATTCAGTTAATTTGTTTCATGTGACTTGTCAGCTGTGTGTTTTTATCTAAATCTTTCTAGCTTCTCTTCTTAGTATTTTATGTTAAACTCCTGAAATAGATGAACTACCTTTTTAACTGTTGAAGCTCTGATATTTTGGCCACTTCTGCAGATGATTCTGTGAAACCATTCTTCAAGTTTTCCATTTCATTTTAAATATATTTAATAATCAGTTTGAAAGCCAGTTTAATTTATTAAGAAGTAATCCCATTTCAGAGGGCTTTTTGTTTTGTGCACGTGTGCATGAGTCCATAAAAGGGACTTCCTGAAATTCATTAAGACAAAATTGCTATCCTTATTTTCTAAGCAGCACCCTATTCTTTTCTTGTTTGCTAATTTTGTTCTCTGGATTTTCTTTTAGATGGCTTTTAATAAATGGCTACTAGCCAAGTAGTGGGCCTGAGTAGTAAAGTGCTAGTTCCAGAGAAATTACGTAACTATAACTAGTATTAGAGTAAGATTCCATTTCACTTTTTTGAAGAACATGAAAATCTTACTGCTTCTCTGAAACTAGACTCAGTATAATCTCACAGTTAATATTCTTGACTAATTGGGAATTGAGTGTTTTGAAGACATCTTCAGATTTACAGTGATTCTAAAACAGCTTTATGAGATATAATTGACATACAATAACCTGCCATATTTAAATTGTACAATTCCTGAAGTTTAAATATGTATACACATATATAGACACACAACACGCATCCCCACCAAATTGTCGCTGCTGTCAGGAGAGCAGACATATCACTTCCTAAAGTCCCCTCCCATTCCTTTGAAGTCTCTCCCTGTCATTTCTCTTCCTCACATCCCTGACTTCACAGGGAACCTTTATCCTTTTTCTGTCACTATAGGTTGGTTTACATATTCTAGTTTTATATAAATGAAAAAAAATACAACTATGTATTCTTCATTTGCTATATTCTTTCACTCAACATAATTTACTATGAGATTTATCCATGTTGCATATATAAATAAGTCCATCCCTTTTTATTGCTAAGTAGTATTCCATTATATGGCTATACTACAAGTTATTTATCTTTTCCTTGTTAGTGGACGTTTGGGTTATATCCAGATTTGTCATCTACTTCCTTGTCTTTTAAGCTCCTTCATATTTTCTATTCCTTTATCCCTCTGTGATGTATTTTTACTCACTGCCTCAGACTGGTGCATGGCCTGGCATGTAGTAGGTTGAACCCTATGGAATTGTCAATATTTGACCGTTTTGACCTATAAAAATGGCAGTTTCGTATAGTTCAACATAGAAGTGTTTACTAAGTACTTTTTAATGATTGTCACTTGTTTTTACATTTAAGACCTCTGCCTGATACAAAAGTATTTACATATATAAATTCAACTAGGTTAAAAGTTATGCATAATGAAAAATAGACTAAGTGACACTGTAATTGGTAGTTATCGTGTCTGGTTGGTAAAATGATGTGGATTTTTTCCCCTTTCTGTTTTTCTGTATTTCTTTGCCTTATATATATGCTTATATAGTAAGCACAGATTACTGTTATAATAGAAAATAAAACCTGTGACATACCTAGAATATGTTACTTTCCTTTCTCTGTGTTCCTAGCCCAAATCCTGCCTTTCATTAGGGCAATGTAATTCTGACCTCACACTTGTTACCTTAGTAATTTTGTAACTATACCACTTGTTTTGTTCCTTTTTCTTTTCTTTAAAAAAATTATGAGAGCAAGGTGTATAATGTGTTATTTTTGTAAATAACAAATTTTAAGTTACATGCAGAATTTGCCAGTAGTGACATTAATGACCATTTTTGTTTGTTTCTTACTTGAAGAATATCAAAGAATATTCCAACAACTAAAGATGTTGAGCCACTCCTGGAAATAGATGGAGATATAAGAAATTTTGAAGTGTTTTTGTCTTCAAGGACGCCAGTTCTTGTGGCTCGAGATGTAAAAACCTTTTTGCCATGCACTGTAAATCTAGACCCCAAACTACGGGAAATAATTGCAGGTGGGTATTAGTAATAAATTTACTTTTTCCTCTCTGCAACACTGAAGGCTTTTCCTGTTTCTGACTTAGCTGTGTAAGTTTCTCCTGCGCTCCATGAAACACCAAGAAATATCGAACCAAGCGCTACACAGGAGAATTAATGAAACTGCGGATCGGCAGTCTGACATCTTTTGGGAATGCTAGGAAAATGCTGTTTGTTAAATTGACCTTTTTATGTTTCCCAGCCTACACAGCTGAACCTTCCTTGGAATCAGGTTCCTCTTAACGGTATAATCACCACTTTAAGATGTCAGTCCATTGTAATTTTTCTGTCACCAGTCTTCTGTCTTTAATAGGGATCTCTATCCAGAGGGGTAAGAAAATCTATATCACTTTTAAAATTTTAGCTTAAATCTGTGGACTAGAACTTGAGGACAGTGACATGAGGATTTTGGAAGAATTTAAGTTGTCCTTGAGGCACCACTGTATGCACATGGACACACACAGAACCTTTGCTGAAACATACCATCTTCTGTATGATGCAGGTGCTCCTGACTCACCTTGGCATTTTCCAGGAATTATGGAGAGAGAGCCTTATACTCCTACATTCTTTTTTAGATACCTGTTATAAGGCTGTTGTCAGAGGTGTATTTTGTGACTATGGAATTGGTTATTGTTATTGTTCAGAGATGGATGAGACGTATAGTTTGCAAACCCATAATCTTAGCTAACGTTATATTTACTACACAAGTTTGAATTATTAATAATTAACGAAACTTTATGAGTCACAAGAACTGTTAGAATAGCACAGATACCTTGAAAAGTCAGAAAAAAGTTTATAGTTCTGGTAACTGAGGAGAAGAATCCAGATGTTGGTGACTTTTCAAATGGTGAACAAAAGCTTTTATGCAAAGTAGTTGAGTTTCTCTTGCTAAAATGTCTATGGAGTATTCAAAATTTCCTGTCTACTTCTGTAACCCCGTTGAAATCCTTGGCAAGAGCGATACAGTCATGTTTCTATCTGGTGCCTAAAGGAGGAAATGGTAATTGGATTAAATACTAATGTTCTATTTTCTTTTGCCTTCTGGGGTGTTGTTTAATCTTTTAGATGTTCGAGCTGCAAGAGACCAGATTAATATCGGAGGACTTGCGTATCCCCCGCTACCTCTGCACGAAGCTCCCCCTAGACCACCGTCGGGCTACAGTCAGCCTGCGTCGGCCTGCTCTTCTTCCGCCTCCTTCAGTGCCCCGTTTGGAGGAGGGGTTGTGTCACCACAGCCTCATAGCAGCTATTACAGTGGTATGACGGGACCCCAGCATCCATTCTACAACAGGGTAAGCAAGTGCTAGGAATCTTAAATTTTAAGAATTTCTTCCAGGGAAGTATTAGAAGTTTTCTGCTAACGGGGTCTGTTATTATTTTAAAACTGTACTTTAGCTTTAAAGACAAAAAGTGTTAAGTTTGAATGCAGTATGATTTTTTAAAAATCAGAATAATTTTGAATTTTAATGGTTCTAGATCTCAATTGAGTCTGAATATTTGAGATGCTTTTTGCTTTTATTTATTATCTTAATAAGAAAGTGAACTCTATGGGGTCAGCAGAGACTATCCTATGCTTCAAAGGGATCTGTTTTTCTATTTGTTTATAAACAAATATTCCATTTGTTGTATCTTGTATAATAATTTGTATTGGAATTTAAAACAATGATAATTTTTATAGTAGTTCAGGAAACCTATATTTAATATGTGTTACAGCTTTTAAATGTGAGGTAATGGAAATACTGCTGGTAGGACTCAGGTGCTATTGCCAAATAATAGCACTGTAGCCAATTTCTAGAGTTTTATTTCAAGTTATCTTCAGTCATGTATAATCATTTGCATAGTATAAATATGATCATTTTCTACTTCAAAAGATGAGAGCACAATTAATTATCAGCAGTATTCAGACCCTATCAAGTTGAGTAGGTCCAAGCTATCCTCATTTTAATGGTCTTAAACACTAATATTTCCTATAGGAAAATGGAGCATCTGCTCTAGTATTATACTTTCTGGAACTGTACTCTAAGATCCCTTGCAGTTTCTTTATTTTTGTTGTCTCCCTCTTTAGTCTAATTTGAGAAAACACAGGGGCTGGTATTCATAGAAGCCAAGTGCATGCCTAAATAAATTTCTTATAAGCTAGGAAGATAGAGAAATTTGAATAAACGTGGCAAAGCAGGAATTCTAAAATTTAAATTTTCCAGTTTTTGAGAAATGCCAGCCATGTAAGTTATTAGATATACCATTTATAGAGGTCCTGTGAATGTTATTCCATTCTTTTACTCAAATAAGGAGAAAAAGGTGGAGCAATAGCATTTTCTAATGTATTTCATCCTTGTAAACTTTATCTGAGTGGTAGGCAGTGTGAAATGCAGGTTTTTATTTGCCAGTCTTAAAATCTGCTGTAATTTTTCGTAAAATGGTTCAATTGATAATTAGATGACAGTTGAAGTTTTGAGACCAAGAATTTTTTTTTTAATATTAAATTACCATACCATCTAGGTGGAGACCTTGTGTTCACTAATTTCACATGAATAACAATGATGTGATGCTTTAATATCGTTTTATTATTTTTAAAACGTTTAAAAATTTCTCATGTTTTTAGATCTAGTTATTTTTTGCTCTAGTTATTTGAGGTTTTTAGTCTGAAAGTTAAAAGCAGAACAGTTTTCTTAAAATGGCAGGAGTGAAAAAAGTAAGGGAAGATGTTACATCAGTGTAATGAAAGTTAATATGTTTTAATCTTTATTTTTAGCCCATATAATCTGATAGCTCCTGTTTATATGAAGCTGGATACAAATAAATGGTGTATTTATAGATCTCCTCTAAACACTGAATTCCCCGTTTAAAAAATATGCTTGCTTATTTAGGAGACAGAGTAAACTCCAGGATATAGAATATAAAGTAAACTCTAGGAACCTAGAGTAACAGTATTCCTGGAGTCCATGTATAGGAGGTTCTCATATAATTCAGACTTTCTTTGGTCTTACTTAAGGCTAATCTTTTTTTGGTAAAGAATAGTATTCTATTGAGATTCTATTTTGCTTTTTTTTTTTTTATGAGAGTGTGAGTTAATATTTGTAAATCGCTTAGAACCTGACACATGGTAAACCCATAAAAATGTTAAATGTAAAGAGAAACTCTGGTGTCGAGTTGTCAGGTGCAGAACTTTAGTTGCTTTTTAAAAAGCTTTATTAAATCAACAATATAAAAATTTAAATAATATGTCTTAAGTTTGATATCTTAGAGAATATGAGTGAGGCATTTTTTCTTTTGTTTTGTCACTTGCATTAAAAACTTGGAGTTGTATTTTATTGGTTAGTTTCATTTGCTACATCTCATTTCACTTTGATTTCGGTAATTGTTTTGTTACGTGTTTTCTCCATAGCCATTCTTTGCCCCTTACCTTTACACGCCAAGGTACTACCCTGGCGGCTCCCAACATCTCATCTCACGTCCATCAGTAAAAACGAATTTGCCCAGAGATCAGAGCAATGGCCTAGTAAGTATAAAAAAGCATAACTAAAGTATTACTCTAATATGAAACATAGTCAGCATTAGAAGTTTGCTTATTTCCTTTCTGTAGTAAAAGCGCAACTTATTTTATAAGTAGTTTTAAGAAACATAAGCTGTTACTAACACAAAATGTATTTTGTTTTCATTTCTGGTAAATATCAATGAAAGGAAAATGACTTGCAGCATCAGGAGGTAAATGATGAGTTGTTTACAACCAGAGTTTCTGGCCAATAATGTTTGTTATCAAACTTTTAAAACTAAACCTTTACATCTGCTAATTTCTGATTTCTTTTTAAAGGACATACATATATGGTAGTTGTGTCTATCTATGTATATATATGCTAGCCCTATGGTATAAAAATTAGAGGACGTATTGAAAGAACATTTTGATTGAATAGCAGAAATTAAGTAGAATCAGGGAAGTATTCAAATGTACTATTAACTCTAATCCAAAACAAAATACATTTGTGCCTAAAATTTTAGGTGTTCCTGATGATAAACATGTGTTAACAATTAAAAAAAAAAGAAATTCCCTGTTAATGTATTTTTTAAATTAGGAGGCAAAAGCTATAGAACTTAAACTGTTATTTAAATTTTAAAATATTATCATTGAAGGAAAAAAATCTAATCAGGTCCAGGTTTCAGTGTTATATATTATTTCAACATCATGTTCATTCATCATCCTTGTTTGGCTCACTCCTTCACCTTTTACCCACACTCTTGTTTTGTGTTGTTAGGAGGTTATCAAGGAGGATGCTGCTGAGGGGTTTTCTTCACCCACAGACTCCTCGAGGGTAACGGAGTAGTCTTGTGGTGTGGACGCGAGCATCTCCCGCTTCTGCAGCAGTAACGACTGTCTTAATCATGATGACAGCAGTTCACTAACTGTGCATCTGCAGTGTGATGGGCAGCTGGTGTAGAGTAGCTGAATACTAATAATTATAGTTCACGGATTAATGAAAAAGCTAATGTTTAACTTTACCCTTCATTTCCTCCTGCTTTTCCCCTTTTTCAATGACATGGGATGGGTTTTTTTTTTTTTGTCGTCCAATAAGGAAGGGGTTTTTCCAGCATCCATCAGGAGCATTCATTTGGTGGTATTAGTTCCTTAATGTTGGGCTTTATTTTCACATTTGCCTGTTTTTCTGAAGCCTGCAGTTGGTACCATACATGTAGAATAGGTTTGAAAATATCTCCAATCAACCTTGAGACTGCAAAAAGACATTATGAGCTCGATTGTATAGACCAGGAATGGATCCTTAGTGGCTCGTGCTTAATCTAGGTGCCCATGCTTAGTGTAAATTCAGTACTACTACAGCGCTACTTTTCTTTATCTGTATACAGTTGATCCTTAAACAATGCAGGGGTTAGGAGCACCAAGCCTCCTACCAGCCTAAAATCCTAGCAGTCTAAAATAGAGACTGTAACTTATAGTCAGCCCTCTTGCGGAAGTAGTTCCTCCTTATCTGTGGTTCTGCATCTCCGGATTCAACCAACGCAACCGTGTAGTACTGTTGTATTTACCATTGAAAAAAATCTGCGTATAAGTGGACGTGCACAGTTCAAACCTGTGTTGTTCAAGGGTCAACTGTATTAAAATAAAATTTCCAGATAAACAGAGCTAGTACAGCATGTAAAGGGAATTATTTAAAACTTTTTTTCCCCCAACACTTTAGAATGGGTGTCTAAAAAACCAACTTTTTTTTTTTTTTTTTGCGGTATGCGGGCCTCTCCCTGCTGTGGCCTCTCCCGTTGCGGAGCACAGGCTCCGGACGCGCAGCCTCAGCAGCCATGGCTCACGGGCCCAGCCGCTCCGCGGCATGTGGGATCTTCCTGGACTGGGGCACGAACCCGCGTCCCCTGCATCGGCAGGTGGGCTCTCAACCACTGCGCCACCAGGGAAGCCCTAAAAAACCAACTTTTGTAGGAAGTCTCTTTGTATATTTATTATTAAAGGCTTTGTACTTAATAAGAAATACATTTAATGTGATGAGCCATAAAATCTTCATTCATTTAATCAATGTGGAATTTAAGAACCCAGTTTGTATCTTAAGTTCTGTTGATTTATTTGCAGAATGTTATGCCCATGTAAACATGATCAATTTAAAGAAATGTAGCATAGCAGTTAGAATTACTTTGGTGAAATATTGCATCCTGAATTTATGCATAATTTTTAACTTAAAACATGCATTTGAATAGGCAGTAGTTTTTTTTAACTTTAATTTTCTTTGAATTAATATTAGTGAGATAGGAAGAGAACCATTTTGGTGTTTTCATTGAGGAGCTGATGATTCTTTTTAAGTCATTAACATTTTAGCTGAAGTGTTTGAGAGACTTCAATTATCCACGAATTATGGACACAATAAACCATAGTAATTCTATTTGGGTGTTGGGGGAATATTTAATCCATGGATCATTGCCACTATATGCAAGAATGACTTTTAGTTTAGTCAGAGAGCCTTTAATACATAGTTTCATGCATGCAATGCAATTCTTTGAGCTAAAATTCCTCTGTAAACTTTTGATGAAAGTTGGATCCTGTGAAGAATTTGATGGTCTTAATGACAGAGACATGCTGAAGTAGTAGCTGTTCCCATGCTTAAGGAGAAACACTTGTGAGTAAAAGGTGTCAGTAATTTCAGGGACCAGTGAAGGAGCATTAGGCAAATTTTAAAATGAGTTTTTGGGGAAGGGGAAATAATGCAATTCTTAAGAAGTGTTTGCAAGCGCAATAACGAAGAGTGAAAATGCTCTGAATATATTAGTGCCTTTGTTTAGTAAAATAACCATACTATTTGCTGTTCTTTTAATATTAAAAGGTAGTTTTGTAATCTGTTTAGTGAATAATAGTTGCTTCCCAAGCCTTCTTTGCTTTTAAGAAATTAACAATGACAATAGCATGTAAAATTTATTTAGAAGTAGATTAGTTCAAGTAGACACTTAGTTCAAAACTGTGTTAAAAACAGTGGTGGAAATGTGGAGAAGTATCTATACATGAGAACATTGTATGGGATTTTTATAGCTGAACCAATGAAGAAGTAGTTAATATAATACAAAAATTTTTTTAGCCCTTCATGGCTCCTGTAGTTTTCCAGTACTGTAGTAGAAAATGATATGATTTCTGAGATACGAAGACTGCAGGTGAGTTCATCTCTGCTCATTCATCTGTCTCCTGTATGCAACGCTTGATGACAAAAGCTGCTTATAGATAAGTCAGGAGCTATGCGAACATTTTTGGACAAACTGTCTTGTCATTATGGACACAGAATAATGAGTAAAAAAAAAAAAAAAAAAAAAAAAAAACACCAGAAAACCAGATCATAGAGAGTTAACCAGCTCTCTGTGGTCTTTTCAATATAGTTGGTGCCATCTTTTTTTACCTCAAGGAATTTCTCATAAACCTTCATAAAGCAGAGCCTTATGAAAATAGTTGAGTTTTCTCACATTGAGGAACGTTGTAATGATTGTGACTTGTGAAGACCAGCCAAGGACTTAACAGATAAATTACAGAGATGTCCGAGGGTCCCACTAAGGCAAAGACATAAGATACAAGCCTCTGTGCTGGCTTTTTTCCACTGTGATTTTATAATAGAGAAAATATATGCCAAATCTTGTAAAACTGAAAAAATATATATTAACATTGGGCCCAGGATATGATCCCCAGAATATTAGAGCTAGAAAGGACTAGTGTTTTTCAAACTTTCAAAGCAGAAAAGCCTTTTTTAGAACTGAAATCTTAATGAGAATTCTAGTTTACAAAACCAGTGAAAAAAGAACTCTGGCCCCCCACCTTGGACTTGCCTTCCCTCTAGGGGATCCTCAGAGAAGGCTAGGACCCATGGTCTAGTCCAGTACCATGGTGCAGACTTCCCTGCGGCTCACGGGAGGGGAGCGCCAGGTGCAGAGCTGGAATCCGTGTGGCTGTTTCCATGGACCGTTCCTCACCACCATGCTGCCCTCTTTGCTCCTGTTAATACTAAGCCTGACTTGGTCAGGTACTTGGTCATTCAAGTTAAATAGGCCCTGGTGATTAGCTCTTTGCCTTGGAGAAATTACTTAACCTCTCTGATACTCAACTTCCTCATCTGGAAAAAGCAGACCTACCTCACAGGTCTGCTTTAGGGATTACTCAGCCTTTGCATACTTTAAGTACTTAATAATCATTATTATTACTACTGTCCCAAAGACCAAATTCCATGGAGCTTTAAAAAGACTCAGAAACTAAAACCGTTTTGTGTTAAATAACCTCTTCTCAGTGGTGGGAGTAGTGTATGAATACTCCAGTCAGTTTAGATTAACTCAGCCTTTTATCTGTTGATGCTTCTCTGGCCTAAAAGGTGGTTTGATTTCCTAGAATCAGTTTGTCTTCCTAGAATTTAGAAGGATTTCCAGCTTATCTGAATGCTCCAAATATTTTACAGTTTTGAAAGCTTCCCAGGAGAATTGTGCTTGGTGCCTTTACCTTCTTTCAGTCCAGGTCCCACAAGGAAGTAGTGGCATTCAGATCATTCTGTGACCATGAAGGGAAGGACCCACCAAGGAGGGCCTGTCTCAAGCCAGGTCTCCTCAGTGGCATTTTGTTGTGGTCTTTCAAAGAGTTCTTACAAGTGTTGTGTTCAGTCTGTTTTTATTTAGGGTATGTTGCTCATGGTGGTAACTGTGTTTCCTTGAAAAGCATTTTTTCGAAGGAAGGAGTGATAGAGCATTTCTTTATCCTTTTATCCTTCCTTGAATTATTTAGCATTGAGTCCTTCAGATGCCTGTTTGATCATCCACTGGTTCACTGTTACAGTGGGATGTGGTAGTGAACAAAACTGATGGAAATCCTGCCTTCCTGGAGCGGATGGGCTTGAGGCTGCCAAGCGGGAACGATCAGTGTTGCTACCAAGTCATTCTTTCTCGACCTCCTGTGCCGCAGGGGTTACTAGATACCTTTAGATAGCTTCATTTAGATCAGCTACCTCACTGAAAAGGCATGAAAATAATTAGCACAACGTTTAATTGCGGAGAACTTCAGAGTTGCAGAGGCAGTGTTAATAACAGTGTCCTGCCTTACAGTGTGCTGTTACTTTTCCTTTTAGAGATTGATGAAATTTACTGAATTAATAAAAGTCTTAAAAATGAAGGTCTTGGTTTTCATTGAACCGGATCCAATTGGTGGAGTGACCAAGTTAAAAGGGAAAAAAAGATGGGACTCAACTGTAGATCATTTTTATTTCCACCACTGGTTTAGAACTCATAACCTGTTAAACCAAATACATGTCCAAATCAAGCTGTCTCTCATCGCGCAGGAGCAGACTGGGATGAGAAAGCTAAAGCTGCCGTGGGTAAGGCAGGGGCGTTTCAGGTTCATTTAGATGCAGGCCTAGGGCGGGTGCTCTTTGCCAGCGGTCAGCACCTTTTCTCAGGAGGTTCACTCACACTTTCTAAAGCATTTTAGGAGTGCACTTTTTTATTGATCTGTTTCAATTTGGAAAAGTTTTAACATATGTTTTCTCTAGTAATGTAGTGAAAAATTATATTCACTTCCAGCTTCAGAGTCTTTGTGCCAGACTTCAGCTCAAGAAAGCTTTTTTTCCTAAACAATAAACTGCAACTAAATTGATTGAGATATTATCGAAGAAGTAGGATACTGCAGTAAGGATATCATTGAAATCCTAGAGTACAGTTAAAAGTTAAAAAATAACAAAATCGTGTCCTGAACTTGTGTTTTGTTAAAGATTGCCCTTTACATGTGCTGTTAAACCTCATCTGTCAACTTTGACCTAATTATTACTGGGTTGGCCAAAATGTTCGTTTGGGTTTTTCCATAAGATGTTATGAACTTTTTGGCCAACCCAAAATTTCTCATGTAGTTCAAGTCTCCACAGATATACATAGTAACTTCCTAAAAAACCTACTTATAATAACGTTGATATGTAAACTAGAAAACAAGGTTTCCATAAGGTACTCCAGATAATGACATAGTAAAAGAAAAACATTGTAAATTAACTTTGACTCAATATTGTCAGTTATCTATAGATTATTTTAACTATTTTAAGAATGTTTACCACCAACCTAATTTGTACAGAAGAATAATTAGTAGCAGTGTGTCTGCTTTGAATTAGAGTTTCAAAGAACTACATCAGTAAAATAGTTACGTTACTCACAGTATGCAAAAATTTTTCACTGTTATATTTATGATTTCTTGAGCTGAAAGGCTCTTAGGGCCTTTCTTTTCAAATGGTATTTTACTGCATCTATTACGTGCCACATGCCCAGTGAAACAAAACCCAAATTTGAAAAGTGTATCTCTGAATGTTAACTATAGTGTGGCTAGATAATATTTTATTTTATGAAGTGAGCATGTGAATTCCAAGTATTTAAACCTTGTTATTAAATTGGCCTGCAATTAATAGTGGCAGTTTTTTATCAGAATATTTAAAATTAATTTTAAACTTGTACATAGTAGGAATTTTGACTTTTTGTAGCAAATTTTATTTACCTGGTTTTCTTGTTGAATGTATGGCCCATGATTTATTCTTTTGAGAAAGAATATAAAATTTGAGAGTACAATTTTAAAATTACCAAGCACATGTTAATGACATGAAACTACTGTGTGTGTGTGTATGCGAGTGTTCCTTGCTTTGTGTTGCTGTAGAGGTGGTGTGTTCGAAGTCATGGGAAAGTAAGAGGAGTGACAAAAGTACTGCCTGTTTTTATTACATATGTGTATTTGATGTTTTCCTTTAAGCTCGTGTCCTTCATTCTGTTTTATTCCTTCCTTAAAGCCGTGTGACTCTGGGTTTAACAAACAGAGACAGGTACAGAAACTTTCAGTGAAATCTTACTCACTTTCCTTGTTTTAGACTATTAGAAGCAATCATTGGCAGCTTCATGCTGGGCTGTTTATAAATCTGTGCTCATTTCGGTGCCTTGGGTTTATTTTAATAGCTGCTTTCAGCCTTTGCATGGCTCTCATTTCTGGCTAATCAGTTCTAAGCTTGTTTAATAAATTTACCAAAGATGATAATGTTTCAGAGTGTAGTTTTAATCTACTTATAATATAAAATCATATAGTTATATCAAAGTAATTTAAATCTGTCTTGTTGTTAGCTTTACTTTGACCCGGAGGAATTCTGATTTGTATGTATTTTGAAGTTTCTATTTAACAGTTTAAACAAACTAACATCTTCTGCAGTCAATCTCCTGTATCAGAAAAAAAATTTTTAAATAAATTATGATGTATACTGAAGTGATCTTTTCTTGACTTGTAACAAGTAAATTTCAAGTAAGAATGCATGATAAACTTTAAAGTATTACCATTCTTTGTATTGCCAAAGTAATGTAATTAGTTTCCTATTAAGAATTTACATATTGAGTTATTGAATATGCTTTTTCCTTATCACTTTTATACTCCTTCTCCTTCTTTTTATGAGAGTTCCATCTAAAGGTCATTATTTTGGCTACTAAGATTCATTTGGCTTCAAAATAATTTTATTATATATGATTATTTTAGAGGAGACCTGCGAAATAATCACTGTTTCTCTTTTATTCAAAGAAGCATATTGTAATGTATTTTAATTTATTGATAATTTACCCCTTTTCTTGAGAAAAGCCAACTCACAAATAATGAATAGTCAAACTATAGCTTTGATGGAATTACAGGGATATCCATTGTGTCTTTTCTTCTAGCTTCTCAAAGCCATTCAGAGATAATATATATTTTCTATATAATTCCCAATGAGGGACAAAATATGTTTTCAAGTGATAAAAATGTAAAAGTTTTGAAGGATCATGAAAGTAAAATAATGTGGAGTTTTTTGTTTTAAAGGAAAGGGTAGTATCTTTATTAATGTGTCTCCATTGCTGAATTCTCAGATTCCTTTAAGATACTCTTTAACATTTTACATTCCCCCCCGCCATGCAGACAGAGTTAATCTGTTCCATGTCTGTTATACTTACCTTTTTTAGCACAATCAGAAATAGAGTTTTTTTGTGATTAAAAATTTTTTTTTACTTTAAAATAATTTTAGACTTAAAAGGTACAAAAATAACATTCCCTTAATGTTAGCATCTTTCCTAACTGTAGTATATTTCTCAAGAGCAGAAGTGAAAATTTGTACAATATTCTTAATACAGACTTTATTTGAATCTGACCAGTTTTTCCACTAATGTCATTTTTCTGGTCCAGGATTCAATCCAGTTGTATTTTGTTATTTCTCCTTAGAGTTCCCTAATCTGTGACAATTCCTCAGTCTTTCCTTGTCTCTTATGACCTTAAAACTTCTGAAGAGAACTGATCATAGATATTTTGTAGACCGTCCTTCTATTTGGGTTTGTTTGCTGTTTCCTATGATTAGCAGATTATATATCTTTGGCAAGAGACCCACAGAAGTGATGCCGTGTCCTTCTCAGTGCATCATATTTGAGCATCTGTGAGGGCCTAAATCTTCCCACTGGTCATGCTAATAACCTCAGTCATGTGGTTAAGGTGGCATCTGCCAGATTTCAACACTGTGAAGTTTTATTTTTCCCTTTGTAGTGAGTAAATATTTAGGGGGAGATACTCTAAAACTCTGCAAATATCCTGTTTCTCCTTATACTTTTGCCCATTAACTTTAATGTCCACCAGTGCCTCTAGTGTACAGCCACTCTTGTGGTGTTTTCCTGATGGTGATTTTCTGTTCCTTTCTTCTGCATTAACTAATTGGAATTTTATAAGTAAAAGCTGTCTCTTCTTCCTCATTTATTTACTTATTCAACTTTTTATTTATATCGGTATGGATTCATGGATATTTTATTCTATGAATTATAATCCAGATGATCATTATTTATTCTGGTGATCAAACTGTTTGCTTGTGATTTTTCTAATCAAGAAAATGTAAACAAGTGTAAATGTACCCAGAAAGAAGAGCTAGGTTGGGGAATAAAAACATTTGAAAGGCAGTATTAAAGATCATTTAAAAGATAAATATTGTTCAGCAATAAAAAAGAATGAAGTACTGATCCATGCTGTAGCATGGATGAGCCTTGAAAACATACTAAGTGAAAGAAGCTAGCTGTGAAAGGTCACATGTTGTGTGGTTCCATTTATATGAAATGTCCAAAACAGGCAAATCCACAGAGACAGTAGATGAGTGGTTGCTAGGGGATTGGGACTAGGTGTTGGAAGGGATAGAGAATGACTGCTGACGGCACAGGATTCCTGTTTAGGGATACGAAAATGTCCTAACGTTGATTGAGGTGATGGTTTCACAGCTATGTGAATATACTAAAAGTCATTGAATTGTACACTTTTAATGGGAGAATTGTATGTGAATTATATCTCAAATAAACCTGTTTAAAAGAAAGAAAAACAAAACAAATATGGTTATTAAAAATTCATAGAAAGCAGTTTAAGTTTCCATAGTAGATACTGGTTAATGAACACTTTGAATATTGACTATACTCATCCAGGCAGAAAATAGAACTTTGTATATAAATATGAAAACTAAATTCTGGAAGTACTAGTGTTTTGCTGTTAGTATTTTTGAAGTAATTGAACCTCAGACCGTATGATATATGACATATTTTAAATTTATATTTAATTGAAAACAAACTATAAATAAATGTGTTTTGTGCAGTATATTCCAAGGCATTAATTTACAAATTTTTATGGGACTGTCTTACACTTGTAAACTTGCTAAGACTCCCTCTCATAAAATTACTGCCTCACTGTCCAATATGGTCTCATCTCCTAGCTGTACTTATATTTATATGTAATATAGGCATATTTTGTTTATATACTATGTGTGTATATTTATTTATCAGTTCATAATAGAGTATTATGTTACGCTTTCATGTTACAAATCATGTTTAACAAGTAGCTAACAGGCAGTTTGGGCTGTCATAGTCTACCTTGGTAATGGTAAAAGAGGCAGTAGAAAATGTAAATTTACACATACTTGAGGATAGGATAAATTGTATTTATTTTAAGACTAGATTGACTGGTAAACAAGACAGGTCATTTGGAGTGTTTTCCTCTATACTAGTTGGTTTGTCTTCTCTTTATTTTGGTTATAGTTTCTATAAACTCTTTAAAAATAGACAGTGCAACAAAGAAAATAGGAAGTTATAAGACCTGATAAGTTAGGGTTCCCATCCAAATCTACCACTAACTAGCTATTTATTCTGTGACGTTGAAGCCAGAACTTACCTCTCTGTAAGCCAGTGTCCACATCTGTAATCGAGGAGCTTCATGTACAGTTGGCCACAGGCAAATACTTCTTCAGTATGTCACCATATTCAGAGAAGGTTTTTCTTCTAAGTAAATACTAGATTTATTATTTTGACTTTTCTTTTAAATGAGACCAAATTTTAATGGATCATATTTACTTCCACATGTGTTAAGAAGTAATGCTGTTGTTTCATATTTACGTGATTATTGTATCGATTCTTAAGGGGAAGTTTTAGACCCCTTGGGTATAAAATATGGTCACGATCTGAAAACTTCAGATAGTTAATAGTCGTAGACTGTTAAGGTAGTCTGTAAAGACATTCAAAAAGTATAGGCACTTTTAAAATTATTTCATAGATTTACTTTTTGTATTTTGTAATATAGGCATCAGTAATTCCCCCCATTCCTTTTCTTTTTTTAACCCCCTGTCTTCTGTTATTAAGGGCTACACCCTTCTCTCTTGAGGTTTGAAGTTAGGCTCTCTTGCCGTTGGCCTTGGCTTGGCTCGTGGAATGTTCTGTCTTCTTAGAAGAGTGGTTTTGATCAGGCTGTATCTGCTATAATAAAAGATACTTCTTAAGGTATAACAGTAGCTAAATCTGTTCCCTAATGGCATTTCCCCATACTGCACACATTCGCTGTCTTTACTTTAGTTTGAAAATGTATTGTTAATCAGAGTACTTACAGTGTAACTTCACAAGTTTCTCTGTCACATGACTGCGTATATCTGACATTAAATGCTATTCATACATGTATTTTTCCACGACTTATCTAGGGATCAGGCCCAGCCTCAGGAACAATATCACTGAATTCAATGAATGTGGATGCGGTTTGTGAGAAACTGAAACAAATAGAAGGGCTGGACCAGAGCATGCTGCCTCAGTATTGTGCGACCATCAAGAAGGTGACCAGCATGTTTCCCCGCTGACTCGAGACAGGGCTGAGGGCGCCAGTGGTGGGCTCT
Organism: Aethalodelphis obliquidens; assembly: GCF_003676395.1. Lineage (NCBI taxonomy): Eukaryota > Metazoa > Chordata > Mammalia > Artiodactyla > Delphinidae > Aethalodelphis > Aethalodelphis obliquidens. The sequence continues at coordinate 37,522,523 of NW_020837956.1, forward strand.
GTGCATGGCGAGCACTTTGTATTTAGCTTCTCAAAGACGAGTTCTCTGTTGAAATGGGAAAGCTCTAGGTGGAAACAGGTTTCTTACTATTTGTATCCTAAAATTGCCCCTTTATCCCTTAGTTTAGAAATGGATAAAAGAAAATGAAGTGTTGTATTACAACATTCCTGTAAAATGATCTAATATAAGGCGGAGTTCCCTGGCGGTCCAGTGGTTAGGCCGTGGTGCTTTCACTGCCTGGGTTCCATCCCTGGTCAGGGAACTAATGTCCCACAAGCCACGCGGCATGGCCAAAAAAAAAAAAATCTAATATAAGTCAAAAAAGCTTTGATGAGAAGTACAAAGTTCTAAAGGATTTCACATTAAGATTAACAATAACTTATATTTCCAATATGCAACATAGAACATTTGAAGGCCTTTTCTTTTATGTTACATTTTCTTTAATTATAATATTTATTTGTGACTTAATAAGTATCCAAGTAAACCATACTTACTTCATTTTCCTCAGATTCTCACTTTCATGTCTTAGAGGACTTCTGATCATGTCCCGTTTGAAAATACCTCAGAGGTTTGGGTTTGCAAGGCTAATGCATTTGAGGAAGTTTATTTCTTCCGAGATCTTTTCTTGCAATTCCGGTAACTACCACGAGCCTGGGATTTTGAGGAGGCTTCCCATCTACAAGGCTAACCCAGTCCCCGTTTTAATAGATACTTCCGCTAAGTTATACTTTTTCCATCAGAGATACAGTGAAGGAGAACATGAACAACAAGCCTGTAATATTTACATACTTTAAAGTCTGGCATCTAAAAAGGTTTTAAAAGAATTATGAGCACATATACCATTTCACTAATCTTAAACTATGTTTGGTCAGAAAGGTTCGGATAACGTTAGTTTTCTCATAGATCTGTTTAGTGTTCATCCCCATTTGCGAAAGTGTCAAGCACTGCCTTTCCAAGGTACAAACCTGACTCTCCTCACGGCAGCTTGGTGAGCGTCAGGGAAAAGGGAGGTCTCCACGTGAGCCCTTTGTGGGGATTTTGTTTCCCTCAGGACAGCGGTTCTCTGCCCACTCAGCTCTTTACTCTCAGGCCTTGGCTGTTTGAAGCCCATCGTAGCAACTGGTTTCTTAAGTGCTGCTAAGCTCCTTGCATTTCTACAGCAGGACCTCTGCCGTAGGCTTGCTCTGTACATTCTTTTCTTCAGAATTAACTTGGAAACTGAGCATTCTTTTGGTTTTAAACCCAGGTATTCCATAATTTTACCACAGTTAATAAAGTCAGGTTTTGTATTTTGTGAAATAAGTAAGCTACCTGTTATTAATAAAGAAAATTCTATCATTTCTTACTTGGAAGGGACTGGAATTACGGAGACCCAATAGTGACAAGATCATTTTCTGTGAATTTAATAGACTGGGAAATTTGTTGGTGGACATTCTTGGTGGCTGAAGTTATCTCGTAAAGTTGATAAACAAGTTTGTCAGCGCTTCACTTCATTTAGAAGTTCATCAGTGACCAACATGCTGACAGATGTCTTTGTCCCCTCCCAGCAGCTTGCCTTCGTGTTCATGTTTTATGATTAGAGGGAAAAAGCTAACAGTTTCGGTATTGCTTATGGCAGAATAGGTAGTTTTGGAAATAGTTGGAGGGTGAGCTCTCGGGTTGGTCCCTGAAGAATGAGTTATTTTACTCGAGCGCCTAAGACCCTTGGAAGAGTATGGAGTGGCTTACGTTATTCAGATTCTGCTTGTTTATTAATTATTACATGGGGTGGTAACCTTCTTTAGGTCAGTATTTTCTAGTTTCTAATATAAATGTGCTTTTTAATCACTAGAAGTTCAGAATCTCTCACATTTTGTTTATCTTTGTGTTTGTTTCTATTCAGGCAAACATAAATGGCCGTGTGTTAGCTCAGTGTAACATCGATGAACTGAAGAAGGAAATGAATATGAATTTTGGAGACTGGCATCTTTTTAGGAGCACAGTAAGATATTTTTAATATTTGTAGAATTATTTACAACATTTTATAAAACAAGTGCCAGTAAGTACTGGTCTAAACTGATATTTTCCTATATTTTTAAAAAAACAGGTAAAAATTACATTTTACACTTATGTGTACAGCTCTGGTATATCCTGTTATGTAGAATATACACAGCAGCACTTAGCACCATTTGCCTTTTGGGCATTTCACTTGGAAATCTGGGAGAGAGGCCGCCTGCCAATTCTCCATGCTTTCATTGACCAGGACACTCTCCTTGACCTCACTCAGTCAGGCTTCCCGAAGCCTCTAGGCCTCGACCTTGGTGTCTGTCCTCGTTGCGCCTGCATTGCCCCGTTGTAGGAAGCATCCTGTTAAGTCAGTTGAGAAAGAACCTCACCCTCAGTGTCTGATCACCTTCGCTATCGCTATCCGATTACATTCCTCATCCTGCACCCCTCCTCTGCTCCCCGTGAGGTCCTAGACCCCAGGCCTGCCTCCAGAAGGTATCCTGTCAGGTCAGTTCAACCAGAATCCCACCCCCCCTTACCCCTGATGCTTCCTCTTAGCAACTTTCCATCCACTCACCCCCGCCTCGTTCCTGGGCTGTAAATGCCCACGTGTCCGCGCTGCTTTTGGAATTGAGCCCAGTTCTATCCTGAGGTCCGTTTTTCCCCGTTGCGATAGTTCCTGGTTAAAGTCTGTTTTTACTGCTTTAGCTACTGTCCAGCTGTGGTTCTCTTTGACACACTCCAGTTGCATTTTGTTTTGTTCTTAAGTTAAATTTTAAATTAAAGTAGTAACACAGTGGTCAAATTAGAGTATAGTGTATATGTGATGGTTGTTGTCATTACAGTTATCTGTCAGTATCTGTGGGTGGGTGGTTCCAGGACTCCGGTGGATACCAAAATCTTCAGCTGCTTAAGTCCCGTATATAAAATGGCATAGTAATATTTGCATACTACACACATCCTCCTGTATACTTTAAATCACCTCTAGATTACTTATGATGCCTCATACAATGTAAATGCTGTGTAAATAGTTGCCAGTGTGTGGCAAATTCGTGTTGATTTTTGGAACTTTCTGGAATTGTTTTCCGAATATTTTCAATCTGTGATTGGTTGAATCTGCAGGTGCAAAACCACTAGATTCTGAGGGGCGACTGTACTTCTTTTAGTATAGATGATCCTTGAACAACTCGGAGATTAATCCACTGACAACAGAGTCAACCTCCGTATCCAAGTTTCCTCCGCATCTGCGGATTCAACCTACCCTGGACTATGTAGAAAATATTGCCGTCTTCACTAGTGAAAAATATCTGCGTGTAAGCAGACCTGCACAGTTCAAACCTGTGTTGTTCAAGGGTCAGTTGTATTATTAATGTAGAAAGATAAGCAGATAAGAACAAATGTATTTGAAATTCACTTACAGAAAGTATGCTTTCTCATTTCCATTAGAGTAACTTTATGTTTAATTTTTAAGATAATTTCTAAAGCTTCTAGAATGTGATGTGTCAGTGCGGATACTGATGACTTTTTTTTTCTCTCTCTCTCAAGGTACTAGAAATGAGAAATGCAGAAAACCAGGTGGTCCCTGAGGACCCACGTTTACTGAGTGAAAACAGCAGCTCAGTTCCTCGCGGTGAATCTGCGCACCGCTCGTCACACGAGTTGCCTCACACCGAGCTCTCCAGTCAGACTCCCTACACACTGAACTTCAGCTTTGAAGAGCTGAACACACTCGGCCTGGATGAAGGGGCTCCACGTCACAGTAACCTAAGTTGGCAGGTATTTATTAAATGCCATTTGTCATATTACTGAAGAAGAGGGTGGTGGTTAATTCTCCGAGATTATGTCGGTGCGTTTATATAGTCATTCAGAAAATCTTTAATGAGTCCCTGACTGAAGAGGATGGAGGGAGGAGTCCTCACTCTCCAGGAGCTGTGTTTTTCTGGAGAGGACAGTCAGTAGAACAAAAAGAAAATAACATGATTTCAGAAATTGATAAGAATTGAGAACATAATAAAATAGAGTCATGGCATCGAGGGTGAACAGGAACTGGCCTACTTAGGTGGTTAGCTGAGTTCATCTTTCACTTGCTGTTTCCTTGTTAAATTCAGTAATCATTGGCTAAAACACATCTTTATTGGATAACCTGCCATGTTATCCCTTTGAGCACCATAACCTGGTTTTTCAGTATGTATGTTGCACACTGTTCGTGGATATTCGTTTTCTTTTTATTATCTGGTGTTAGATACGGCTGAGTTCTTTCTTTGGATGTTCTTAGAAGAGGGAGGAGAGGCGAGGATCAGGAATAAAAACAAAAGTGAGAGAACGTGAGAAGGAGTAAGGGCTGGACGAGAAGAAAAATAAACTAGGAAAAGACCTAGAGCAGGGTACAGAGCAGAGAGAAGACAGGCAAGGGAGGAAAAGTAGTAAGTAGCCACCAAGAACTCTCTACTGAAAGGGAGCCGTATTTAGAGAAAGGAGTACCTGTTAGGTCTACCATTTTTAAGGGTGTTGTGTTTGATTTGGTAGTAAAAATATTTTTTGGTTGTTATTATCTTTTTCTACGTACTATCAATCTTATTTCTTTAAGTTGAGAAGCCATTTTATTGGGTGTTAACTAAGATAAAAATTTCCTTATTTTATGATAAGTCCGCACTTGACCCTTTTATCTCCCTGTTTCAACAACAGTAATTCCTTTCTTTTCCCTGGAATTCCTTTCAACATTTCTTAAGAAATCCTCATCCTCTGCTTTTCCATACTTGGTATTTACCACTGTGACCTGGAAAGTCTCACAGCCTTCCTATCAATGCAGCAGTTCTCAAACTTTTTTTAAATCTCAGAATCCTTTTACACTCTTAAAAATTATTGAAGACCCCCAAAGAGCCTTCGTTTATGTAAGTTTTATCTGTCAGTATTTACTATATTAGAAATAAAAACTGAGAAACTTAAACCAATTATATGTTAACATAAATAACATTTTTATGAAAAATGACTATTTTCCAAAACAAAACATATTTACTGAAAATGATACTGTGTTACAAATCTCTTTAATGCCTGCCTTTGTAGAAGACAGCTAGATTCCTATATCTGCTTCTGTGTTCAATCTCCTGGGAGGTCACACATGAACCAACCTCTGGAGACTCCACTGTACACTATTGTGAGAATGAGAGTGGAAAGGCAAAGGTCATCTTCATATTCCTAGGAAAATAGTTTAGACCTCGTGGATCCCCTGAGAAGGGGTCCACATACTGCATTTGAGAGTGAGGGCAGCACTGTCCTGAACTGGGTCTCAGGGAACCTTCTCAGGGAGCTGGGTCATTTTCTCCCGGTGGCAGGAAGACTCTGCCTTATTTCTGCTTTGTTTCAACCTTTGCTCTTGCCCTTTCTTAAACTTCCTTGATTCTTTTTCTTCCATTTCCTTCCTCTTTTTCCTAATCTTTACTTTTTATTCCTCATGTTATTAACCTTTTCTGGGGTCTGAAGCAATTCTCGTCCTAAAACTTCACATTGGAAATCAAACTTTTAAAAATATTTTATTTCTGTTTACTTGGACCTGAATGTTGGCCTCAAGGCTTCCATTTTTGTTCATTTGGATCCTGTATTTGTCTTTTCCATTGCACTTTATACTTTTCCTTTTAAAATCTGTTTTTTTCTCTTTTTTTTTTGCATTTTGAGTACATTTTTTTTTCACTGAATTGGAATTTGACAGAAACTTCATGTCGTGCAAGTTGAGAAAGGTTCTATTTAACATACATTTAAAGACTTGAGTATTTTGTTTTTGAGATATATCTTAGCTCTCATCTTCTTTCTCTTTTCTAAGGGGAACTTTTATATTTTATCAATGAAGGTGACTTTTGCCGTAAATAAATTTAAAAGTTTGAAATGATAAAAACAAGTCCTAAGGTTATTTGTAAATATAACCTTAAATTATACTTCTAAATATTAACAATAAACTAATTTTATTAAAATTTGTGTAAAGCTTTCTAATAACAGTAAAATTATTCATAAGTTCACAGCTTTTGTTAAACTGTGTTATGCAGAATTCTTCTAAAAGAATTTGGTATTTTAAGGACTTTA